>NC_056750.1:646822528-647077528 GCF_019279795.1 Protopterus annectens
CATGGCTGTGGCAAAATGCACCCATTAACTCAGTCATGAAAACCACCAAGTCAGACACATTAGCTTCAATGAGAAAAGGCCTCATTCTCAGCTAATATGCATGTCTCTGAATCACTTGATAATTACCACAAAGCTAGTAAGCATTTTGCTGTGGAAATCAAAGCTGGCATCCAGTGCTTCCCACCGACACAGTCACCTTACTCATTCACCCCCCACACAAACACACACACACACACACACACACAATGACAAATTACTGTGCTAACTGCCCCATTTGTGACAGAAAATCTATGAAATTGTCCTTTTTTTTGACTGTCCTGGCCCTCCCCTCATTGATTATTACAGTCACTCAGTAAACCCCAAGAATAGTGGTTCATACCTTTTTTGTTTGGCATATATCCTGTGCAGGAAAACCTGTTGTTTTTTTTTTTTTTTTACTTTTAAGAAGAGTTACAGTAATACCGAACAGTCCCGGGTGGCTAGTGCCCTCCCCAATATAGCAGGCTTTGCTCATTAGTCTAGGGGACTTCTGAAGTGAAGCAACCCCCCTCCCACCTCTACACATGGACACTCACAGAGAGATGGCCTACACACACACAGACACTCACTATAGAACAGACATCCCCCACCCAGTCACATTCTTGGACACCCTCAACCATTCAGCTATATGTACACACACACCACTACACTTCCAGTCCCAAATGTAAACCCCCTACCTGTGACCACCCAGGCAGAAACACACACACACACACACTCCCTAACCTGAGACCACTCATACCTCTGCATATACTCGCACATGCAACCACTCACACACACTCACCTGAAACCTCTCATATCTCTGCATATACTGATGTATGCAACCACATGTACACAGACACACACACACTCACTCACTCATTCACTTACTCATGCTCACCTAGGATGACTCATGCCACTGCATATATGTTTATATGCAACCACACACAAACCCACACTCACCTGAGACCTCTCATATCTCTGCATATACTCGTGTATACACACACACACACACACACACACACACACACACACACACACACACACACACACACATATGCACCCATCCTACCACGACCACTCCACTCCCCAACACTTACCTTTAATGTGATCGTTTGCATTGAAAGTAATAGGTGACGCTGATCCTTTGGTCACAGCTGGTAGGGATGACTTATGCAGTCAAGTGGTTTTATAAATCTCTTGCCTGCATAAATTACTTACTGCAGGCATCATAAGGGAGATCACATGACTCATTATCATATGCTGCTCCCCAGAGTGATATGCCATCACCCTGCATTTACAGATCTCATATGACTGTTATATGTCCATCTCTGAGTAGGAAATGGCTATCACTATCCATAAGCCCTGTTTACTGCAGGTGGCAACCTTTCTGATTCCCAGTGTTAATTTTTGTTTTGTTCTGTGACATCCCCATACTGGGCCAGTAATCAAGGAGTCTGAATCCTCACCACTGACACTCGATATGGACGTGCACTTGGAATACAAATGGATGCACTCAGTATTTTGAGATGCAGCTCTCTGCACCAAGTACAATTTCCCTTAAAAGTACAAAGGGAACACATTCAGTCCGGGTCTGGATCTCTCAATCTGTCTATTTCCAGGTCCCCAATAAGACTCCCCACTGGTACAGCTACAGGGTTAAGTCCTCAGTGAAGTGTCCAAGCCAAGTCCTCCAGCACCCTCTCTGTGAAACCAGTACTTCATTTCCCTGCTCCAACTGGCTGACACAAACTCACACGCACACACACACACACACACACACACACACACACACACACACACACACACACACACACACACACACACACACACACATTGTGAAATTTGATTTGTCATACACACACACACACACCTGGGAAAGGCTGACACAGATTTACCTGTTGTGCCCACTTCTGCCCTGAGTAATGACTGCCACCAGACACTCCACAATCAGCTACTCTAAGGTTCTTAACAAAGAGTGTCCAATCATGCTCTCAACTGTGATGACCATTCATTGCCTAAAACTATGGTGAGTGTCCAAAGTCTCTGTTTCTCCTCCTCCTCCTCAGATCTTACCTTTAGTAAGTTCTTCAATTTCAAAAGTTGAACTTTAAAGTCTCTGACCTCCACTCAACATCTTATGCCCACTGCTACCATTGTCTTGCAATCCCCCCTTCTGATTCTTATTTTCCTCCAACTCTAGGTCTTCTTGGACAGTCAGATTAAGGTGGAGAAGGATGGCACATAGCACAAAGAATCACTGGTAATGCACACCATAGCATGTAAAATTTGAGGTCTCACCCATTCTTCCTTACCACACAAAGGAGGGTTTTTCTTGTGTTCTTTCACCCTCTCAAGCCAATTTTTGCCTCATCCATCTTGGAATGTTGCCATCATCTGTGGCTCTGCTGTTGGCTCCTTAATGGAGCTGCTTGGTTCCTTCTCCAGTGATTATGTCACTTCAGGTCATCTTCATCCTGTATGTCATTTCATCTCCTAAATTATCTGGAGCAGCCTAAGCTCATGTCCCCTTTTTACCCTCTACTAATGAAGATCTAGCCCAAAAAAAGTCACCTTCATCTTTTACCTCACTCTATTCTTTCTTCTTCTTCTTCTTCTTTTGGTCTTTTTGTTTTAGTTGCAGTTCTTTTATTTACAGCAGCTCCATAATAGTTGCTTGAATATCACAGCTTTTTTTCTGTTCTTTATCTTGCTATGATGAAAACCATAGTTGGTCTTCAAAGCGAGACACTTCTATCTCCCAGAAACTTTGTGTCATTACACATTTTTTCCCACTAAGTACTTATTTACACAGGAAGTGATAAGTTCAGCTTTTTTCTTGATGGATTACATTTAAAATAATCAAATGCCTGCTGGCTCTGTTGCCATAAAGGGATAAAACTCTGACTAGTACCCAGGTAACCCATGTTCAGTTAGTGGCAATGGTACCTGTTGGAACTGGCCAGGGTAGGATGGATATGCCTGTCCTCAGCAGGAGGGGTGGAACAAGGCCATTCTATGCTGCAGTATCTAAGATGAGAGGCAGTGATGATTGCGAACAGTCCTGGGGTATGTGCTCTTACCACCAAACCAAGAATGTGGTAGTCTTGTTCACTATGACCTTTTCCATTAAGTTACAAATTATGGATGTTAAATTGAACATCCCATAATTATCACAATATAAAGTAACTCCCTTTTGTGAAACTGAACAATCATTAGTTGTCACATTTCCTGTATATGCCCATCTTTTGGTAATGTTTTAGTGTAGGAAGGCCCCTTCAATATTATCACGTGCCGCTGAACTTGTAAGTGAAAATATTTTGTTTGAGTTCTACCTCCATTCCTCTATCTTTTTTTTTTCTACTTTAAAATTGTTCCTAAATTTACAGAATGTACACTGGATGCACGTTTAGGGCCAGAAAGTATTCTGTTGTCAATTTTCAATGCTTCATATTTCAGACAGTATCCTTCATTTTTCTGATATACTTGAAAACATTATTATTATATGTGGCAATAACAACTAAATTTTCATGATAGTTTTATTTTTGACATCTTGGTATGTCTGTTTAGTGTTCTTTGTCTTTTACATAATCTACTTCTAATATTTGTTTTGACTGTTTTTCATTTCTCTTACAAGCTGTGTAATTTTATAAAATATGCTGATTTTATAGCTGCGTCAGCAGGGTTACTTTTGAATTTTATTATATGTTTTCTCTTATTATACTTCATGCTGTGAGCTCTTCATTCGTTGTGTGATGGAATTCTCTACCTCAGCTGCTGTTTGTGTATCTACGCCAAATACACATCCCTTTCATAAGTGTATGGTGCATGATTAATTACATCTTGGTATGTCTGTTTAGTGTTCTTTGTCTTTTACATAATCTACTTCTAATATTTGTTTTGACTGTTCGGCTGCTGACTATATGTGTGCTTTTATGTTCTGTCAGGCGGCTATATGAATGGGCAGAGCGCACTCCTTATGCTTATTCCAGCGTAGATTCATTTAGGCGAGTAGTTAAGCTTACCCTAGCAGCCACGTGGTCCCCCAACTACGCAATACTGGGTTCTACAGCTGGTAGCAACATTTGCATAGAATTGATAATGGTAATGAGGAAACGCTGATTATACTGCTTGTTTACTTGTAACTTTGAGCGTACTAGCTACTTGACTGTATAACATTTTTGGGCACTTATTGCCTTGATCGTTAGAAAAGTGTCTGTAGAATGATAAGGGAAGGCGACAGCATATCCTAAAGCTAATTCGCTAAACATTCCTATCAATGCTTGTATTTTAGTAGACAGTATCTCTATGCCTTTTTTGTGTTATACTAGATATCCATTTTCCCCTGCTTACACAGCTCCTCAATAAAGGTGATAGAATCTGTAATTACTGATTACTAGGTAGATAACCTTGCTGTTTATGTACATGTTACCATAGCTTGTTGTTTTTTGCCTTACTCAGAACTGTAACTTCCTGGAGCTGTTGTTCAATTGATGGCCTCCTACTTTGATACTGCATAGGGTCAGACTACTTACCTGTATGCTTTTTACTTTAACTCAACAAATAGTTTGCACATATCTGTAAGCTGGCTGTATTACATAACCTGTGTTTATTTCTCCCTCTCTTACGCCTGATTATACTGTGAGTGAGGGTTGGTTACTGTATTGACATAGCTTTTAGTATGTAAGGCACAACTTTTATTTATCTGTTACCTATATCCTTGACTGCTATATGTGCTTATGTTGTCTTTCTCTCTCTCCCTTATGTTATTCAGCCATATACACTTGGGTTCCTGCCTTACCCCTGCTAAAGAAGCCCTGTGGAATCCATATTAAAGAACATAATCCTGAATAGGATTTAAACGTCCTCCACACAAAGACTGTCTACCCAACATAGTCGCTGTTGGAAAGTATGTCCTACTATTGCATTTTCTAACTGTATTCCAGGTTGTTTTACCTCCCTCCCAGGTTAACCAGCAGCCTACCCCCCCCTCCTCCTCCTCCTCCTCCTCCTCTTTCCCATAGCGGATAAGGCGCTCTCTCCTACCCTCCTTTCTTCAACACTATCCCTGTGGTAACTCTCCCCTTTACCGAGATACAGCACTTTGGGAGCTCTCTGCTTGCCCTGTCTCTTGGCATTCCTGAACTTGGCCACTAGGTGGCGCCCTCTCTATCACAAACCTTAGGTTTTCCTCTATCCTCACTTAGAACTCTGCCTCCTGTTATCCCCTAATACTGTCCATACTATTCTAATCTACTACTCTGCCACTTCACTTAGCTACCATTTACTTTGTCTCATCTCCAAAACCCATCTTCCTTCCTCCCTGCACTCTACCCTATAGTCTTATTCTTACCCTTCACCATACATAGTTCTTCTCTCTTTTTCTCTGATTGTTTTACTGCCACTGGTTCTTCCTGCTCCGTTCGCCCTGCGGGCTCACTCCGCTCCCCTCCCTACCCCCAAATCCCACCCACCCCCAGGGATCCTACCTTTATACTTCCTTTACCACACCCCCACCTCACTCTGCTCCTATCACACTCACCTGCCCCACCTACACTCATTAACTCTAAACTCCTATCTTACTACCACACCCCTCTCCTCATATTCTCTTTCTAATTGCCCTTACTCACTCTTTAACATCTTATTCCTACTACTTCCAACCTTCCTAACCTCACCTCACTAAAAACATGGCTTTAATCCTTAAACTTCTTCATCTTCTACTACTCCTTAATATCCTTCTAATACACTATTCTTTTACTTCCTATGAACATCTTAACCTTATCAATTCTCCTAATTTAGCCACACACACAACCTCCATTCTTCCTCAAGCTAAACAAACACACACTAACATCCTCTCATCATCACCCTACCTTCCCCCCCTATACCACAAACTACATCACATCAAGTCGCTAACCTCAAAACGGTTCTATCTATTACCCTCCAAAACCACAAAGACATTTCCAATCCCACAAACCCTGTTACTGTTACATGGAGATATCCACCCCAACCCTGGCCCCAATAATCCTCTTAACCATGACCTTTCTAAACATTCTGCTGACATCTCTAGCTCACCTTTCTCTAATAACTCCCTCTCTATAGCACACCTTAATATTCGTAGCATCAACAATAAAATCACACAACTCCATGCTACAATTGACTTCTATGCCTTTGATATCCTCTGTCTCACTGAAACCTGGCTTAAACCAGGCATAAAAGACAACGAAATCACCCCACCTGGCTATAGCACCTTAAGGCAAGATCGTCCTAACAAAAAGGGTGGAGGAGTAGCTTTACTTTACAAATCCCAGCTACAAGTGTCCTTAATGGACTCCCTACCTCCCTCTCTAGGTAATGCGAAATACTCTGTACCAAACTCCAACTAAACTAATACAAAGCCATCTACATAATATGTTCCTACATCCCTCCAGGCAATAACTTAAACACACTTGAAAATATTCTCAGTTGGGTCTCCTGCAACTTCCCTCAAGAAACTATAATCTTAGGCGACTTTAATATTGATTGGAACTCCTGCAACTCTCCCAAACCTACCTTTCACCTTAATCTCTTTAACTTTCAACAAACTATTAGCTCCCCAACTAGAATTGACAAAACAACAAATAAACAAGCAATCCTGGATTGGATATTGATTAACAATAATCCCCATTCTTATAAGACTGGAATACTCCCAGACAATATCAGCGACCATCTCCTTACCTATATCACTAAACAAAAAGATAATACTCTCAAACAACCTATTTACCGTACTGTACGCAATAAAAACAAATTTAACTTGTCCTCCTTCCTAAATGACCTCAAGGCATGCAACTGGTCAACTCTAAAACACCTCCCACTTGACGAAGCAGTTGCCTATTTCAATACCACTTTCCAACTAATTCTACAGCAGCATGCCCCAGCTCGATTAATAAGAATAAGCTCCAAAGCTGCCCCTTGGCTTTCCAAATCAACCAAACAAACTATGCTAGATAGAAATAAAATTTGGACTAAATGGAGAACCACTAAAAACCCTGATGACCTTCTACACTTTAAACACCTTAGAAATACTACAAAAAAACTCATCCATCTTGATAAGAAAAAAACTATTACCTTCAATATCAACATAACCAAAATTACAACCCTAAAAAATTCTGGCCCGGAATCAATAAACTTCTACATCCAGGGAATACCAAAACTCCCACACCTACTACCTTAGCACAAACTTCACCCAACATAATAGCCGATACCTTTAATAACTTCTTCTCTGAAACAGTCACCTCTTTAGCTAACACCATGACTCCCCCCCCCTCCCCTCAACACACCTCTCCTCCAAAAAACACCCCACCCCAAAACTCAACACAGTCTCCACAGCCCACATCGTAAGTTACTCTCTCAACTTAAACCCTGCACCCCTTCAGCCGACAAACTACCAGCTGAATACCTACAACTAGCAGCATCTGAACTAGCTTACCCAATCTCGATCTTAATTAACAGAACAATAACCGAATCTACTATCCCATCCTGCTGGAAGGTCTCCTATATTATTCCCCTTCATAAAGGAGGTCACTCTAATGAACTTTCTAATTACCGACCTATAGCCCTACTTTCTCCTCTATCTAAAATTATGGAACGTTGTATTCACCAACAACTCCTAAATCACCTCTTGCAAAATAGCCTACTAGTAGACTCACAACATGGTTTTAGGCCCTACCATAGTACTTCCACCGCCCTTCTCTCCTTCACTGACACAATAAACAGAAATCGCAATAACAACCTTTTCTCCTCAGCCCTATTCCTAGACCTCTCAAAAGCCTTTGATATGGTTAACCATCAACTACTCCTAGATACATTGACATCACTTTCACTTGACTCTTCAGCAGTACAATGGTTTGACTCATATTTGAATGATAGAAAACAAGCTGTCCTCTGGGACAGCCATATATCCTCACAGCTCCCAATCAATATCGGTGTTCCTCAAGGATCCATCTTAGGTCCCCTCCTCTTCTCTACATTTATAAATAACCTGGCTACTTCACTCCCAACATCCACTTGTATTCAGTATGCAGATGATTCAACTCTCATCTGTTCTGCTTCATCTTCAGGAGAACTCCACTCTTCAACCCAGAAACTCTTTACTACGGCTGAAAAATGGTTCCAACATATCTGTCTCCTCCTTAATCCCAAAAAAAACAAATTACTACTCTTTACACCAACACTTAAATCTTCCCCTATCTCATTTTCCATCACATCTGGCAATGGCACGATCATCAATCCTGACTGTTCCACTAAACTCCTAGGCGTTACTATAGACAATCAACTGAGTTTTGACTGTCACATTGATCTAACCATCAAGGCTGTTAATAAAAGATAGGTGCCCTTTACAGACTTAAGCCCTTTCTTACTGCAGCTACCCGAGTGTCTCTTGCCCAAACTCATCTCCTATCTACACTACTGTATGCCTCCTCCTCATTTATTAACATTTCAAAACTAACCACCAGAAACTAGCCACAGCCTATCATAGTATTGCCAGGTTTGCCACTGGTTCCCCATATCGAACTCACCATTGTCATAATCTCAAAATCCTTAACTGGCTAGAACTACAGAATCGAATTCTCCTACAGCAATTACATATCACCTACAAAATTCTCCATTACCCCTCTAATACACCCATACTTAATAACCTTATCACCCCATACAAAAATCTAACATCCCTTCGCTCAGCCAACAAACTTCTAGTAGCTACTCTCAAATCTTACAACAAAGCAGGTGACTCCTTATTTGCTAATACTGTAGGATCTCACTGGAACAAACTCCCAAAGAACTAACCACTTTAAGCTCACCCCACCTTTTCAAAAACAAACAAAAACATTTGCAATCTCACTGGCTATGCCCCTGCTCAAATCCTGACTGAGCTTAAAAACAACCACTCTCTCTCACCCTACATTTTGCTCTTCTACCTACCCTACTTCACTACTTCTTTCCTCCAAGAAGTAGACCTAGCAACCCACCAGCCTGCTTATTTACTCCTACTTACCTCTTTTATGTTACCCTCCACTATCTCTAACCTGTTTTTCTCTCCATGTATCTAACCCAGTTCCAATCTTCCTGTGTGCAAATATCTATCCTAATAATAGTACTCATCACTATATCCCTGCTACTAACTGACTTCTATGACTAAAGTTTTACAAACCCTCTACTTGTCCCTATTTTTCTCCCTTCTTCATCTTTTTTTTAGCACTCTATCTATAGTAGTTATTTAAATTATAGTGATTCTGTACTGATGTTTATTTCTTGTTTAAATTGCCTTCCCATTACTATTCTATATATCAATTTTTCCCTTAGTTGCCTGCATGCATTAGTTACTTGTTATTTACGTGATATTTGTTAGTCACTTAGTTTTATTAGTGGAGCTTTTCTCCTCGGGCCTCTGCTGAAAATGGACATGTATCCAGCCAGACTAGCCCGGTCAACAAATGTAAAATAAAATAAATGTAAAATAAAAAAATAAAAAAAAAATAAAAATGAAAATTACCATTTTAGAAATATTCAAATTTGGACTCATTATTGTTTACAACTTGTTTAATCTGAAACTAAATATAGCAGTGTTATGGCTCTGTATTGGAAGTAATACTTTCTGGGGAGGCACAGATAGACTCAGGAACAAAAACAAGCTGCAATCAACTTCAGAATCAGGGGCTAATATTAAAACAACAGTTGCAGTCAAACACATTGAAGTACTCACCAAAATAAAAAAATAAATACTATGACATCAGTACAGACCATCAACTTTTATTAAAACAATGCTTCCAGTTTCACCTTTACTCGGGCTCCATCAGTAATCTGAACAGTCACTAAAATACAGAGTTAAATACAGCGTTAAATACCCTGTTTATAGAATGTTTTGTTAATACAAGTGTGAATTAAAGAATATACCAAAATGTGACTACATACATACATACAAATATTTCAGGCATGGGCAGTAATGCACTTCTAGCCTGCCAGTATACCAAAACAGTTATTCCCATACTAAGTGTCCAAGCTGCTCTTAAAATATCTAAACCAATGCTTCCTTTTGTAATTTGGTAGTCTATGCCATGTATCAGCTGTTCTCAGAGAACCAGCTCTCATTACTATAAAATCTTCTACACAGGTTGCCTGATGATTTTCTCCCAATTTTGATAACCCCAAACATTCCCAGAGGTAGTTGTCTCTAAATGCCCTATATACCTGAATAAAGTCTCCTCTTAAATATCTGCTGTACAAGTTCAGACATTTTGGTCTTCTCATAATAACATAAATTTTCACATCCATGGATGGCCTTGGTATGTTTCCACTGTACTCTTTCCAGTTTACTGATGCTTGTTTTCATATAAGATTTCCATATCATTATTCATATGTTCATAGGATGATACTAGGTTATTGGCCCGGAGGCCCTTATAAGCCTAGCCAAGAATTTCACCCATGTTCCCTCAAAGTCACCACCTGTTTCCCCTGTCTAGCAAGGACACAGGTGGGATCCCAGGGGTGTATTTTCTGTTTCCCATCCAGTCATCCAGGTTCCTCTTAAAGAAGGTTAGAGAGGTACTCTGCTTGACATGAAGAGGGTGTCTATTCCACAGATGGGGAGACTTTGGGACACAAATCTTTCCTGCCAACAAGTTCTATTAATGTCACAGACCAGGTTAAGGCCTTGCATGCAGGTTGTTTGAGTGGAGTTTGACTTACGGATATGCAGCAACTCCATCAAGGCTGGATCTGAGATGGGCTTGTATGCCAGACACAGGTCACCTCTGACCAGTCTGTACAAGACTGAGTAGAGGAATAGGGCTTTTAGCCTATATGTATAGGATAGGTGTTTGAGACCCTGGATTTTCCTGGTCAGGAAACTCTGTGGTCTCTCCAGCTGCTGCATGTGTTTGGCAATGTACATGCCGAAGGGGGCATTGTACTCGATAATGGGTCTAAAAAGGGAAGAGTGCAGGGATATTATGAACTCCTTGTTCCTGGATAAAATATTCTTATTTATGAGGAGGGCCATGTAGAAAGCCTTCCATACAACGGAGGCAATGTGGTGGTTAAGTATTCCATACTCAAGTTTGGGTCTAATGTTACTAATAAACAATGATTTTATCATTCTGGTTTCCTAAATTTTGTATATGTTTTATGCAGCCTATAGTTCTATAACTATTGTTAACCAGTTGGTTGATATAATTAGAAAAGCTTGAAGCTGGATCTACCATATACCTAGGTCCTTAAATGAATCTACAGTTTCAGTCATTGTGTGGTGTATTAAATATTCACCTTTCAGCTTAGATCTCCCAAATCTCATAGGCTTAGTTTTTGATGTATTTATCAGCATATTATTCTCCTGTGCCCAAATGATCATTTTAGTCAAGTTCTATTGCAGACATGCCTTCTCTGTAACACACGTAATTATTATATCCATTTTTAAGACATCTGCATACAGACTGTAGAAAACCACAGCTGAAAAAGATAGATCAGAAAGATACAATCTAAACAAGAATGGGTCTATGATAGAGCCCTGTGGGACACTCTGACAGTAACCTGGAATTTTATCTGCCCAACAGCTGTATGATACTTGCCATGTTATATTTGAAAGCCATGAAGTTATCCATTATATCAAGAGTACATCAATACCTAGTTGTTCTAATTTATTAATCAGTGTGTTTTGTGTATGACCCTATCAAATGCTAAAGTTAAATCTTGTGACTTGTGAAGTCTTGTGACGAGACATAATAACAAGGATGATCACTTAACAAGTGTAGCACATATGGTAAATATATAAATATTAGTATACGTGTTATACACACATGTAGCATACAGAATTATAATCAGGCTGCCAGTCGTAACCTAGCTAGTCTATGTGCACAAAGAAATGGATTAAAAAAAATCACCTTGAGAGTGAAACCATTTTAAAACTGCATGTTATTATCTGAGACCGAATAATAATAATTTACAATACATACAGAGATTTAGCTGCCCAATATATTACCAGTTTAAAAAAAATGTTCAGTAGTGCAAAATGTCTAACAGCTATAAAAGCTTTAATATGTCACATTGACACACACGTCAGGCAAAACCATAGTATATCTGTTGTCCGCCAACAGCTTTAAAAGCTATTAAGATATTTCACTATGCCACTCTATTTACACAGGAACTTAAAACTCACTAATAGCAAAGTCCATACCCAAGAACCTTGTTATAAGAAGTTTGCTATAGCTAGGTTCATACCTATGAACCTTAAAGAAGTTTGCTATAGCTAGGTTCATACCTATGAGCCTTATTATAAGAAGTTTGCTATAGCTAGGTTCATACCTATGAAACTTATTATAAGAAGTTTGCTATAGCTAGGTTCATACCTATGAACCTTGTTATAAGAAGTTTGCTATAGCTAGGTTCATACCTATGAACCTTATTATAAGAAGTTTGCTATAGCTAGGTTCATACCTTTGAACCTTATTATAAGAAGTTTGCTATAGCTAGGTTCATACCTATGAACCTTATTATAGCACTGCTGTTTTTCTTCTGATTTCAGAGCATGGTCAGTGAATTCCATGTATTTACCATTTAATGAAGTTCTAATTACTTCACCAATTTATTAAAATAAAACAGTCATTCATTGCCTGACATGTGAGACCACATGACAGAGGCATAAAAAGCAGTATGTTTATCATATATAATAATACTGTTTGTATAAATCAAAACTAACTCTGCACCTAATAATATGATTGCTGTTCACATAACATGAAAATTGAGGCACATATGTGTTCACATATATACTCTTTATCCCAAGACCTGTAATGTACTTAGAAAATAAAGCCAGTCATGATGTACCCTTTGTCAAGGAATCTCTCATATAATACATCAAATCTATTATGATATTGTAATGGTTAGGCCAAATGAACTGTGAGGTGGAAATGGTCATCGAGTACAATGCCCCATTTGGCATGTACTTCACTAGACACCTACAACAACTGGAGAAGCCACAAAAATACCTCACAAAGAGGATCTTAGGCCTTAAATACTTGTCTTATATGGACAGACTCAAAAAACGTCCAACTATTCTCTGTCTCATATCGCCTACTTAGAGGCGATCTCTGCTTGACTTACAAAGCCATGTCTGACCTAGCTCTGTTAGAAATGCTACATCTAAAGAAATCCCAATCCCTCTGCACTACATGCTCCAGAGACCTCAACCTCATTACCACAAACAACAGAACAAGTTGGAGGGACAGGTTCATAACCCACAGACTGCCCATGCTATGGAATAGACTTCCCATACATGTCAAGCGGAGTGCCTCACTGGCCCTGTTCACAAGAAATCTTGATGAGTGGATAGGAAATAGAAAATTCACCCCGCGGATCACTCCAGTGGCTCTACTTGACAGAGGCACTGGGAACTAAGGTTGGGTGGCATGATGCCAGGGTAATACTATGGGCTAGGCTTGTAAAGGCTCCAGGGCCATTAGCCTAGTACACCCCTATGAAACTATAAGAATGGTTATTAGACAGTATGAATATCACTTTGGGTTAATCCATAGTAACTGATCATTTCCTATTTCTGTTTCTACTCACTATATAATCAGTAAATTATGTCTGTATGGGGTCCGAAGACACAGAAAACATAATGGCAAATGTATCTGCATCCAAAAATTCAAAATAGTTACCCAAAGACATTACATAACCAGACAAAATAAGCCAGTAATCACCCAAACAACATGCACACCATACTATGAAAAAAAAAAACCTTGGAGATGACACATAAATTCAAACTTAAAATGTTCCAAAAGATGTCATCCACATAAGTGGAGGCAAAAGGTGTTCCTATACCCATAAATGTAACCTGAGGAAAAAAAAGGTTTGTCACCAATAAACGGCATATCCTGACTTATGGTACAATGACTGACATCCAATAGTACTAAAATAAGGGCATCTGTAAGTCCTGAAAAAGCATATACCAGTAATGTAGAGCTTCAATTCTCCTTATGTGGGGTGTGGTTACGTTCAAGAACTGTACATAAAAAGTTACCATATACCATCCATTTCCCAGCTGTTATCCATCAACTGTAAAATCTGGGCTAATGTTTCATGTTCTGATCTTTAGATGTACCAGCAAGGAGGAGGAGGAGAGAGAGAGAGAGACATAAATTAAGAAAGTAAGACACAGAGGTGGGGAAGGTGACCAAAGTACTCAACAAACCTGCATACAGGCACCAGTAACATGAAAGGCCATGAAGCTGGGAGTGAGACACCAAGATAAATATATATATATATATATATATATATATATATATATATATATATATATATATATAAAATTTGTTTTGCAGGAGTTAATAAAGAAAAAACTTTGAAATCTTTCCTTTTTACTCTATGGCTCATAAGTAATTGAGCAGCTGACAGACCAACACCTTATAGGTTCATAGGTTGGTACTAGGCTATTGGCCCTAGGGCCTATTCAAGCCCAGCAATAACAATTCCTTGGATATTTCTTCCCACAATATTTACTTCTCTGGACCCCTGTCTAGCAGGGCAACTGACATGATCCCCGGGGTGAATTTCCTATCTCCCATCCAATCATCAAGGTTCCTTTTGAAGAGAGCCAATGAGGCACTCTGCTTGACATGTATGGGCAGTCTATTCCAGAGTATGGGTAGTCTCTGGGTCAGGAACCTATACCTCCAGCATGTTTTGTTCATTGTGACGACAAGGTTTAGATCCCTGGAGCGTGTGGCTCTGAGGGATTGGGATTTCTTTAAGTGGATTATGTCCAACAGCTCAGAGTTTGACATGGCCTTGTATGTTAAGCAGAGATCGCCTCTGAGTAGACGATATGCCACAGAGTATAGCTGGAGTATTTTTAGACGGTCAGCATATGGCATCTGCTTTAGGCATGTGATTCTTTTAGTGAGGTATTTCTGTGGCCTTTCCAGCTGTTGCAGATGTCTTGTGACATACATACCAAACGGGGCATTATACTCTATAATGGGTGTAATGAGGGATGAGTACAGTGGGGCAATGACCTCCTTTTTTCTGGATGAAAAGCCTTTAGTGATGAGGTGTGCCACATAGAAGGATTTCCTGACTGTTGTGGCGATGTGGTTATCGAAAATGAGACCACTGTCCACCTGTGTCCCTAAGTCTCTCATCACAATTTCGATGTTTAGTGTCCTGCCACCTATGTAGTAATTCATGAGTACATGTTTTTTTCCAAAGGGGATAACTATACATTTCTTGGCATTAAGCTTGAGCCCATGGCTCTGGCACCAGGCATCTGTTTCTGTAAGGCCCTTTTGTAGAATATCCACATCATTTGAGGATTCAATAATGGCTCCCAGTTTGCAGTCATATGCAAACTTTGTTAGCCAGAGTCCCTTAGTGTTGGCCTGTACTTCAGAGAAGTAGATGCCAAACAAGAGTGATCCCAGGGCTGAACCCTGAGGTATTCCACTTGTCACTTGTCTGGACCTGGATTTGGAGTCGGCTACTTTTACAGTCTGGGTTCTGTCAGTAAGCCAGTTGGCACCCCATTGAGTGACGTAGGGATTTATGCCCAGCTTAGTAAGTTTTTCTATGATTCCAGAGTGGGGGATGGTGTCAAAGGCCTTGGCAAGGTCCAGATAGGCTGTGTGGACCACCTTACCCTTGTCCACAGCTCTGGAGACTGATTCAAAGAAGTCAATCAGATTCAGGAGACAAGATCAGCCCTTCACAAATACAAACTGGGTGGGGTCCAGTGTTTGAAGGTTTCCAATGTCTTTGTTTATAAATTCCATGATAATGCGTTCCATGCCCTTGCAGATCAGGCTTGTCAGACTGATGGGAAGGTAGTTCCCAGGATCCAAGGCCGATCCTCCCTTGTGGAGCGGGATAACTGCATCTATGCGCCACTCAGTGGGCATGAAGCCTGAGGTGAGGCTATGATTAAACATGACACTTAGTTGAGGTGCCAGTTCATTTTGTAGTTCATGTAGTACACAGCCTGGGATGTCATCTGGTCCCATGGATGCTGTATTCTTAGCTTTGGAGAGTGCTGTTTATACCTGTGTGGCCATGATTATCAGAATTTGGCAATCTTTTGGTATTGAGATGGGCCCTTTAGGGGCTGAGAGGGGGGGTGAAGTTGGCACTAAACCGATCTACCAGGATATTGGCAATATCCTTGGGATCAGTATATTTAATGCCATTCTGTTGTAGCTCAGAGCAGATCTGAGCATTGCCATTTAGATACGTTACATAACTATAGAATGCCTTGTGGTTGTCTTTGGAGTCTTTGGCAATTTTATTTTCATAACTAGCTTTTGAGGATTTTATGAGGGATCGCAGCTTCTTACTGAGGCTGGTAAGGGAGTTTTTTGCATCCTGGGATTTTCCTCTTTTTTGCAACAGTTTCTTCCTTCTGTTGTATAGTTTGTTTATAGCAGGGGACCACCAGATTGGCTTCCTTTTTTTGGAGAAAAGCATCTTGGTTCTATTTGGGATGGCACAATTCATGCACAAGTGGATCTGCTTGTACGGTGCCTTAGTGTAGGAGTCTGCAGTAGAACTTCCAGATCCCGTCTGCATGGGTGTTGTGAAGTTTGTCGCTTCTGACTTCAGTAGCATGAAGTTGGCTTTGGAGAAGTTTTTTTAAGGAGGTTTCCTTATGCGGGGGTGGGGATGGGATGTGGATGTCAAAGGTGATTTGCTTATCGTCAGACCTGACCAATGAGGTGGTGACCACTGGTGTGGAGCATCTATCTCCCATGTTGGTAATGACCAGGTCTAGGATATTGGAGCCCCTGGTGGGACAATAAATTAGTTGATCCAGGGCATTGGAATTTATGAATTCCATGAACCATTGGGAAAAGGAGTTGGTACCTGAGTAGTTTTCCAAATTAATGGCAGGGTAGTTTAAATCACCCAGTATTAGGGTGTTTGGTTATATCTTAATATTTTCCAGTATGTTTAGAAAGGTGTAGTGAGAATCTTGGGGCATGGTGGGGGATATGTAGCAACCTACAATTTGGATTGCAGTCTTACCTAGTGTTAGTTGCACCTGGAGAATTTCAGATGCATTGTGTTGATCAACTAGCCTGGATGTGTGAATATCTTTGGTGAATATGGACACTCCTCCACCTTTAGTGTTTCGGTCTTGGTTTTGTGGCCAAAAGTGTGGTAAGAATTGTAGCCTGGTATTGCAGGGGTGCTCTCTGGAGCCTTGAACCAGGTCTCAGTTACTGCACAGATATCGATGTTCTCCATTTTTAGGAGTGCCTCGAGAGAGTGCATTTTGAGGTTTAGACTTCTAGCATTGAGTAGCATTACCTTCAGATTTTGCATGCTTGTATCTGTTACAGTGGTGGTTTTATCCTTTGAACTTTGCCTAAAAAAAGGCACTATAGGGAAGGCAAGAGCTTTAGCCAGTAACCTTGAAATGGAGTACTTCTTTATTCCAATTCTGCAAACTGGCAGTGCAGATAAAAGTCACTGTTAATACTCTCTAACTTCTTCATTAAATGATTTACAGTCTGTGCTGTTCTTTAGTCCATTGAATTGTGAGTAGTTGGAACTGGTTGTAACTTGCTGAAATCTGCATTACTATGAAAATAACCTGAACTCTCTGCTAGCATACTGTAGACTGTTATCTGATACATCTATGTTTGGAATACTGTGTCTCAGGAATATATTTTTCAATGTATTACTCACACCTTTGCTTGTAGTAACAGTAAGCTTCACAGCTTCTAGCAACTTTGAACAATAGGAAATACAAATTACACAACATTTTATATACTGAAACAAATCTGTCCCAGTCTTATCCATGGTATAACCACAGTTAAAGAATGGATTGCTTCACTTGGATTATTATTGTAATAGGAAGTACACACAGCATGCTTTTAAAAATTAGGTTGTATTTGTACAGACATTCCTGGAAAATATAAAACATCATATTATCTTTCTCTTTCTTTATACATGACTGTGCCCAAGTGGGAGTGGTGCATTCCTCCCAGCATGTCATCTATAAACTATTTTTATTTTCATTTTTTTCTTTTGCTTTAAACCGTAAGTCTTGTGTGTAACTGTTGATTTTTAAGTGAAAACTAAAGCTGGAGTTCTTTCACCAAAGCAGTTTTCTGTTCTTGTTAACCTCTCATAGTATCTCCTTTAGGCATTTGCAGATCTCAGTGGCGGATTTAGGCCTGGGCGCAGGGGCACGCGCCTCCCCTTTTTTTAAAGCCATTATTCATTTGTGGCTTAAAAAAGGAAATGCACTGTTCTTCTATAGAAATCCGTTGTGCTGCCAAAACAGTATCTTTCCGTTTAATTTTCCCAGCACTTTTTTTATCGCTAGCGTCAAAGATGCATCGGGAGATACAACTGGAGGTTTCAACCAGGTGACCTTTTCTACAATCCTCAATAGTTCTCCAACTGCATCTCAGACTGTAGTTTTCTGAACTTGTGTTTGCTGATAGTTTCGAATAGAGTGGATTTCCCAGTTACTAGAAGCACTTCAAAGTCTTGGTAGTAGTGGTTAAGCCAAAAGTGCAGATTTGATTTGATCCTGAAGACCTTGTTCCAGGAATTCTCAAGTGAGAATAAAACATCAGTGAATCAGAGGTAATTTTTATTTTCCTTATTTCCTTAGGCAAGTCTTGAAGAAATCCCGCCAAAGTGGTACAATCGTGCATATCCCTCGTTTGGCGCTCTGCTGTACTTTTTCACTGAATCGGATTCTGCACCTGTCTTACATATTATATGTTATTTTATTTTATATGGAAAGAGTCTAATACGAAGTAAAAAAAGAGGAAGGAGAAGAAGTAAAGGTAAATGAAAGTTTGACCATTAGAAAATCAGTAAACGGGTTAAGACTTAGGGAAAACGACATAAAACAACTTAAGGGGTAAATATCACATCTTGAAGTAAAACTGAATGCAAACAATGCTATTAGAATTAAAGGAAGTGTAGTGAAATGTTCTCTTTTATTGGTATTTCTTTACTAATTTACTAATACTTAGCTTGGTGAAGTGGACTCGAGTGCTGAATTTTTGTTCATCTCCGTAGCTGACTGTTTAGTCACAAGTCACTGAAATATTCTTTTAACATTTTTATTGATTATAAACATAGGGGGATTATAACAGATTACTAAAAACTGAAGGAGAGGCATGCATAAACTACAATTTTCTGCATATTTGTTATCAGACTGTGGATGAGGTGTTCTCTTTTGTCTAGCGATCCAAACCAAGCCTCAGCCTTTATTTTGTTACATCAGCTGATTTGTGTTTCAAGCCGTAAAACAAGGCGACTATTCAAAGCAAGTCAGATAGTGTATTGCTGTTTATAATTGGTAGAACAGATTGAACACGTAAAGGGACATTAAAGTAGTATCCGTCAAGAAATACAATTTAAGACTAAGCAGTTACAAAATGTTACTGGTTATGGTGAAGTGTACTTTCATTTTTTTAAACATGATTTTTCGCTCCTCTGGCAGAATGCAAGTTCAATTTTGGTCAAGTTATGGATGCAACTAATTCAAAATGGTAGTTTAGCAGAGGTTTCTTTGATTATCTTTGAATTTTAAAGATTGTTTTTACTTTTAGATGCAGTTGCGTTGATGCAATTTTAGCTTAAAAAACACAAGCCAAAGATAAAGTAACTTTTTTGAACGTGTAATATCCCTGAATTGCTGTTGATTTGGCTGTACCCCTCAAGGCTCCTCCCTCCCTGCCTCCCACCCCTTGAGACCTTGTCAGGCCACCTTACTTATTGTATAAAGGCTGGTCTGGAGGTCGAGCGGCGCTGTCTGCAGGCGGGTGGTGCTGAAACTACAGATGCTCATTTAGCCATGTGGTCACTAGTGCTGGTTCGTCTCACCTATACAGATCCACCTCTGGGAGCTGCAGGTAATCTATCTGAAACACAAGGAGATAAGGGGATGGATAGGATCACGTATCACCTACTAGATGGCACGATATGTGTCAAAGAATCCAGAATGCACACCACCAGTGGACCCATCTGGTATCAAGTGACTAATGGGCTGGTGATTGTTAGTACTTCCCATGATAGTGAAGACCAAGTAGTGGGTTGCAATATCCAAGACAACCTGGGGGCAGTGAAAGCATTCACAGAAGTTTGTCGACTGGAACTGAGGTCTCTGGGGCATACTAGCCAGTCCAATACAGGAAACAGGCTCACTGCAAACTTCTCCAGAGTGGCCGAGGTCACAGCAGCGTGTCAGTCTTTTTTGCGAGCTGAACCATTTGCCAGAACAGGAGCACAAAATCAGCTGCACAGGTCCAAGAGTGGTTTCACCTACCCTGGAACTTTGTGGTAAGGAGCCGGCAACAATGCTGAGAGTTATGACCACCTAGGTAAGGACGGCATGCATTTGGAAATAGAGCATGTAATGTTTTGATAACAAAATGTGATAGTGTGGTTGAAATTACTTTCCAAGATGGTCTTTAACTATTAAAGATATATTTAACTTGCAACATATTTTGTAGCTACGGAAGGATATCTCCTAAATATGGGTTATGCACATGTTTTAGCATAAATGAACTAATATAATTATTGTCGCTCCTTATCATTATCTTATTCACCAGATAGTTATATACTCCAAGGTTTAGTAACAAAAAGTCATAACGTCTGATGCTGCAGTTTTGAATGTGAGGTCAGGACCGACCAAACAAGGTGAAGTAAAGTAGGGGGTGTATTGGAAATACTTCAAAATCGTCAACTGCAAGTACAACAGCACTGCAGTGTACAAATAAGTATCCTTGCATTATTGCTACTGAAGCTTTGTTTCTGTCCTCAGTTAACCTTGTGACCTTTGAACCTCCTCAGAACTGAGATGCAGCTCCCCATTCGTTTTTTTTTTTTTTTTTTGGGGGGGGGGTGGAGTTTTTTTTGGGGGGGGGTGGAGACATTTTAACACCTATTTCTCTTCAGGTGAATTTGTAGGGACAGACAAGTGTTGCCGAACCCATGATGCCTGCCCCAATGTTATTTATCCATTCAGCTACGCATATGGCTATAGAAACCTTCGATGGCATACCATCAGCCACTGTGATTGCGACAAGAGTGTGAGTTTTCTTGTCATTCATCAGTTTTACTGAAAACCTCAGCTTTGGCCGGCTAAGAACTTGCTGTATTCAACTGGACGTATAAGAGAATTTAAGTACCTTTATCTGCACTTTATTTAAAAAAAAATACAGTATTTAAATTGATTTTAACTGTGTTGCAGGAATATTAACTGAACTGGAAGTTAGTCAGTGTTTGCTGAATTTTGTTATTTGCTAGTAATTACAGGGGTGGGGGTAGCCACATTCTTTGATTTCTTGTCCTTGCCTATTTAAGTGGTACTGTGTGAAATATTTTCTGCTTAAAAACCTCAGCTTTGGCCGGCTAAGAACTTGCTGTATTCAACTGGACGTATAAGAGAATTTAAGTACCTTTATCTGCACTTTTTTAAAAAAAATACAGTATTTAAATTGATTTTAACTGTGTTGCAGGAATATTAACTGAACTGGAAGTTTTGACTCTGCTCTTCATCTTAGTGGCGTTGAAACTGCCCGCCCCTCTTGTAAATTTGTGTTTGGATACTCCTTCAGGGCCCATCTCATTTGCTCACTCAACTGAGTGCAGTGAGATCATATTCTGATTTCAGGTACTCCTACTGTGTACAAAGAGAGCATCTGGGAAACAGAAAAAAAAATTAAGCTTGTTTCCTGCCTTTCCTGTTAAGTGGTATAGACTATTTGTAGGCTTCTGAGCCCCCAAGCCCTTCTGTGTTGGAGGGAAGCCTTCTAGCTTAGTTTTTTTTTTCTTATAACTAGCCAGTTTTCTAGTTTCAGCACTCAAATCTGTTTATTTGATCTCAGCACTTGTTCAGAAAAAAAAATTAATCTGCTTTTACTGTGCTTGTGTTTCTACCTACTTTATTTTACTTTTGCATCATCTTAAAAGTACTCAATTGTATTTATTACTGCTTGGTGTAACTCATTCCAAGCCTTTTGGTTTAAACACTTAGGCTTCGGACCAGTTGTTTTGCATTGAGAGGGTTTGTGGTCTGCACTGTAGTGGCAGAATAGGTAGCTTACATTCTTCTAGGTTGGGAGCTGCTGATTGAGGGCTCAGTGTCTGTCATTCAAAAAGTGTATTAATTCTGGTTTAAGCACTTGGGCTTTCAGGCCAATTATTTTACATTAAGAGGGTTCGTGGTCTGCACTCTTGTGGGAGGAGAGGCTGGACTCTGCCCTTCTGAGCTGGGAATTTCTGGTTAAAGGCTTTTAGTGCATGCATATCTGAACTGCTTCTTACTGAAGTTGGTGCGCCTTGTTTGCTGTGGCATAGACTGGATTCAGGCCTGCTGGATCTAGCTTTGTTTGTGTAACTTGAGCACTAATCCAGGCATTCTCTAAAGTATTCAATTGTGTTTATTACTGCTTGGTAGTAACTTGATTAAAGTGTAGCTATCATTCTAAGTCTTTTGGATTAAGCACTTGGGATTCAGACCAGTTGTTTTACATTAGGAAGGTTTGTGGCATGCACTGTGGTGGCAGGACAGGTAGCTTTCATCCTTCTAAGTTGGGAACTGCTGACTGAGAGCCCAGTGTCTGTTATTCTTAAAGTGTATTAGTTCTGGTTTAAGCACTTGGGCTTCAGGCCAGTTATTTTACATTAAGAAGGTTCGTGGTCTGCACTCTTGTGGGAGAAGAGGCTGGACTCTGCCCTTCTGAGCTGGGAATTTCTGGTTAAAGGTTTATAGTGCCTGAATATTTGAACTGTATCTTACTGAAATTGGTACACCTTGTTTGCTGTAGCATAGACTAGATCCAGGCCTGCTGAATTTAGCTTTGTTTACATGCTTGTTGTTTGTTTGCTTGTTATTTCCCCTGGAACCTAATACGCAGCTTCTCAGCACTTCTGTGGATCACTAGTGATATCTGCAATGCTTACTGTACTTATTTCCTTGTTTCACTTGAAAGAAAGTTACTGTTTGTCATTTTTGCATTTAAGTTACCTGTAACACATTGCACTTAAGTTACCTGGCACTTGCTCACTAAAGCAATTATATAAGTCAGCACTAAAAATTAAAAGCACTACACCCTCACTCTCCACTGGCCCTTGTTTTCAATTATTAAGGAATTCCCAATATTATTCTAGCATGTCCAAAGGTCAGTTGTCAATCTCCTCTCCGGTCCAGCCGGTGAATCTGGGAATCTTGAGGCAATGTTACAACTGCCTCATGTACACAGACAGCCCTCTCCTCCTCCCAACAAATTCCAACACATGTGAGAGATGCAACCATAGAGCCAAACTGGAGGATAAACTCTCTCAACTCAGTATTGGCATAACCAGTCAGGAGGAGAAGGAAACCACACTTGCTACAATTCCAGTCTCACATAGACCTACCACGACAGCAAACCAAACACATAATCACACAAAAACATACTCGGAGGCTCTAAATAAAGATCTGCCTAAGCAGCAGAGACCTCCAAAGCAGACACCCAAGCAACCGCTACCCCAAGACAAAACACGTGCAACACATATCTCACAAAGCCATTGTGCCGAACAGTCACAGCCCTTAAGACTAAACAACACACCTGATACACTTGTAATAGGTGACTCTATCGTCAGGCACACTGATGTCCCACTCACCAGGCTGAACAAGGAGAGGGTCACGGTGAGAAGCCTGTCACGTGCTAGGATCCGCCACATAACACAAGCACTCAGGTCACTCCAAGGCAAGTACAAATATGACTCAGTCATTGTCCATGCTGGTGTGAATGACCTGAGACGTACCTCCCTGGACTACATGAAAAGAGACATAAAGGAGCTCTCTGAGCATGTAGCCCAGGCCGGTATGACCCTGACCTTGAGTAGCATCTTACCCTCACCAAGAATGATGCCACAATATGAAGACAAGATGATCAATTTCAACAATTGGCTTAAGTACTGGTGTCATTCAAAGGGGATCCAATGCCTGTCAGCTTGGGATGATATGCTCGACAAGCCACGATGCTTTGCTAGGGACGGCTTGCACCTGTCACCCCTGGGCTTTGAGATATTGGCAAAGGCTCTTGCTACCCCTATAGTGCCTTTTTAGGCAAGGCTCAAAAGACAAACCCACCTCCATAGGTATCACAAGGGATAAGAAACTAAGAGTAATGCTACTCAATGCCAGAAGTCTAAACCTCAAGATGCACGCACTCAAAACTCTCCTTAGCATGGAGAACATCGATATCTGTGCAGTAACAGAAACCTGGTTCAGGGCTCCCGAGAGCACCCCAGCACTACCAGGTTATACCTCATACCATGATTTTCGGCCCCAAAACTTGGACTGAACCACAAAAGGAGGGGGAGTATCGATATTCATCAAAGATACCCACACCTCCAGGTTGGTGGCAAAGCACAAAGCATCAGAGACTGTCCATGTGCAACTAACAGTGGGTAAAACTGCTTTCCAGTTTATAGCCTGCTACAGACCACCCTCCCAAACCCAGGAACCCCACTCGGCCATCCTGAGAACACTGGAAAATATGAAGGTCTCTCCAAACACCATTATATTGGGCGACTTCAACTACCCAAACATAGACTGGGAGCATTACTCTAGCTCCAACACCCTAGCCCAAAGGTTCCTAGAATTTATAAACTCAAATGCTATGGAACAACTTGTTACCACTCCCACAAGAGGGGAAAACATACTGGACCTGATAATCACCAACATGGGGACTCTATGCTCCAGACCAGAAGTGTATCCCTCACTGGGTAAGATCAGACCATAAACTAATCTCACTGAATATTCACATCCCGACCCCACACCCTGCCCAGAAAACCACAGTGAAAAACTTCTCTAAAGCAAATTTTACACTCCTCAAAACCAAAGTGGAATCCTTCAAAGCCCCCGGGCCTGAGGAAAATACGGCCCAGACTGCAGAATCCTTTATAAACGCATTCTATGAACACCTTCAGGAATGCATGGATCATGCGATCCCGAATAAAACCAAGACCCAATCCTCCAAAGGCAGATGCCCTGTCTGGTGGACCCCAGCCATAAACAAGCTATACAATAGAAGGAGGAGGCTACTAAATGATAGAGCAAAATCCCAAAAAGGGAAGGCATCACTGAGCAGTATTAGCAAAAAAACTACGGGCACTCATAAAATTGTCTAAGGCCAGCTTCGAGAGAAAAATTGCACAGGACACTAAGGATAATCACAAGGCTTTCTTTAGTTATGTTAGGAACCTGGGTGGTAATTCCCAGCTATGCTCAGAATTAGTCCAAAATGACAAAAAATACACTGAACCCACAGACATTGCCAACATCCTAGCTGACAGGTTCAGCAAACTCCCCCCCAAAAAGGGCAAATATCTATCCCAGCAGAGTGCTGCCCCTGACATCTCAGATGCTCAGGTAAGAGCCGCCTCTCCAAAGCAAAAACACAGCATCAATGGGACCAGATGGTGTCCCGGCTGCCCTACATGAACTCCAAGAAGAGCTAAACCCAAACATAAAACTACTGTTCAATCTCAGTCTTACTACAGGATATGTGCCCAAAGAGTGGCGTACAGCAACAGTGGTCCCTCTCCATAAAGGTGGTGCCTCAACGGATCCTGGAAACTATCACCCCATAAGCCTGACTAGCTTAGTCTGCAAAGCTATGGAAAGGATCATCATGGACCTCATAAATAAAGATATTGGGGACCTACAGACACTGGATCCTACCCAGTTTGGCTTTGTTAAGGGCAGATCCTGCCTCTTAAACCTGGTTGATTTCTTTGAAACAGTCACCAAGGCGATTGACGAGGAGAAGGTGGTCCACACAGCCTACCTGGACCTCGCAAAAGCCTTCGATACAATACCCCACTCGGGCATTATAGATAAGCTCACCAGATCACCAGTCACTAGATGGATTGCAAACTGGCTCAAGGACAGAACCCACATGGTTAGAATTGCTGGAGCCATGTCAGACTCCAAACCAGTTACAAGTGGTGTCCCACAAGGCTCAGGCCTGGGACCTCTCTTGTTCAGTATATATTTCTCGGAGGTACAGGCCAACATGGAAGGACTGTGGCTGACCAAGTTCACAGATGACTGCAAACTGGGCGCCATAATTGACTCTCCAGCTGACACAAGCATCCTCCAAAAGGGTCTCATAGAAACAGACAACTGGTGCCAGAGCCATGGCCTCAAGCTAAATGCCAAAAAGTGTATAGTCATCCCCTTTGGCAAAAACAAAGTGCCCACAAATTACCACATAGGTGGTAATCCATTAAGTACAGAAGAAGTAATTAGGGACCTGGGGACCCAAGTTGATAGCAATCTCTCATTTGACAACCACGTGGCCAAAGTGGTTAGAAAAACATTTTATATAGCCCACCTAATCATGAAGGGATTCACATCAAGATCAGGGGAGGTCATCGTGCCTCTTTACTCATCCCTCATCAGGCCCATAATTGAGTACAATGCCCTTTGGGATGTACCTTACCAGACACCTGCAGCAACTGGAAAGACCCCAAAAGTACCTCACCAAGAGGATCAAAGGGCTCAAACAGATGCCATATGCTGCCCGGTTAAAGAAACTCCAGCTCTACTCAGTGGCATACCGCCTGTTCAGAGGCGATTTGTGCCTGACGTATAAAGCCATGTCCAACCTGGAATTAATGGACATGCTGCACCTCAGAAAATCCAAATCCCATCGAGCTACGCACTCAAGAGACTTGAACCTCAGCACTGAAATAAATAGGACATGCTGGAGGGACAGATTCATAACCCAGAGGCTCCCTTCACTCTGGAATAAAATCCCAGTCCAGGTTAGGCAGAGTCCCTCATTGACTCGCTTCAAGAGGAATCTTGATGAGTGAATGGGAGATCGTAGGTTTACCCCGGGTATCACTTCTGTGTCACTGTTAGACAGAGGCACAGTATACTAACCTCGAAAAAGGGCATAGCAAAATAAATTTAAAATGGGTGGCAAAGCCAAACACATTCTGGCTAGGCTTATAAATGCCCTAGGGCAGATAGCCTAGTATGAACCTATGAACCTATGAACAATACATTATCTGCGGACTTGCACAGATTGGCATAATTAGCATACAAGGAAAGGTGTAAATGCTGCTATATATATATATATATATATATATATATATATATATATATATATATATATATATACATATTAATCTTCCAATTACATTATTGCATTAGCAAATATACCTGTAACTGATAATTTATATTACCATAACATGATTGTTTATCATTAAAGACGTCACTGTGGTTGTTTACGTACTTCTTAACCTTCCAGGTTTTCTCGGTGTCCAGATTTTTGCTTCATATTTTTGGTCTGCTATTCATAAAATTTGTGTTTTTTTTCTGGCAAGTGACTTAGGACTTAAGTCATTAAATAATGACACATTTTAGTCTGTGAAAGATTTGTGAAAATCATTACAGTTGAGTGGTATGGCTCATACATTAACAAATTTACGTTAGTTGAATGAACTTCTTTATATTGTTGCATAGGAGGGGCTGACATAATTCTCTATTTTTGTTAAAAAAACAGTCATTTATTTGTTACAAGAGATTATGTAAGTTAATGCATTTTACATATATCCATAGCTGATCCAGTATTATACAATTCCTCTCCTAAAACGTGCATGCTGATTGGCCAGCCCAACCAGCATGCCCGTTGTAAATCCGTGAATATACTAACGGAAAAAGGTCCGGTCGCCCGGACTTTTTCCGCTATGTTAAAAGAGTTTAACATAGCGTTTTTAAACACTGTCTCGCTATGTTAAACTCCTTTAACATAGCGACACAGTGTGTAAAAAGCAACGGAGATCGCATTAAATGGGTTTAACATAGCGAGACAGCTTTAAAATAAGCAATGGAGATATCCGTTGCTTATTTTAAAGCTGTCTCGCTATGTTAAACCCATTTAACATAGCGAGACAGTTTTTTAAAAAAAAAGGAATGGAGATCGCAAGATCTCCGTTGCTTTTTACTGTTTCGTTATGTTAAATGGGTTTAACATAGCGAGACAGCTTTACAATAAGCAACAGAGATCTCCGTTACTTATTTTAAAGCTGTCTCGCTATGTTAAACCCATTTAACATAGTGAAACAGTAAAAAAAAGCAACGGAGATCTTGCTTTCTCCGTTGCTTTTGCCCACAGCTCTGATGTACTGCGCAGGCGCGCAGTACATCAGAACTGCCGCAGAATACCAGACAGCTGTGGAAGGGCAGTAAAGAGGCATTATACAATGCCATTATTTAAGAAAAGTAATTATTTATTTTCTTAAATAATGTCATTATAATAGCAATAACCACTTCTGGGTGTGGGTAATGCTGGATTTACCCACGGTTGGCTTTGTTTGGTCCTCGGGCCGCCTCGACTGAACCACACCAACCGTGGGTAAATCCAGCATTACCCACACCCAGGCGTGGGTTATTGCTATAATAGTAACTAAAATAGTTAGGATGCTTGTGTTCTGATTAGTCAGTGCTCAGCTGCTTTTCTTGAACTCCTTTTACTGTACTTTTTTACTCCATCTAAAAGTAATCCACATGCGTTACATCTGCTTACGGGTACTGCTTTGACATTTTTTTCTTCTTGGTCCCATCTTCCACATATGCAGACTTTTCATCCCCTAACCTAAACAGCTACTGGAAACACATATTTAATTTCAGAGCTTTCTGCTGAAGTATACAATGATTGATAGAGCACCACAGAGGTTTGAGGCTCTGATGTCCTTCAAGGATGCATCTGCAGTCATAACATATGGGTTGTCCTGCCTCAGGCAGCCCTTCGGTCGGCCGGATTCCAAAGTCTGGGTCTGGCCTCGGCTGATGTCGCACTTCACCCGATGTCATAGCTCCTGGGGTATAAAGGCATCAGCCGACGCCATTTTCCCCAGTCTTTCTTGCCGCGCGGTGCCCGAAGCAGAAGCTGTTCGCAAGTGCCGGTCGGTCAGATCCAGAGATTTCAGCTACCGAAGACTTCTAAAAAAGCTAAGTACCCCGTTGGGGACTCTTTCTTGCCTCAGCCAATGTCAGACAAAGTAAATAATTGTTTAACTTGTGGGAAACAAATACCTCATAAGGATTTCCACTCTTACTGCCTTCCTTGCTTAGGCCCAGACCACGATGTATCAGCTTGTTTAGCCTGTGCTTCCTTCAACCGACGGACACGTAGACATCGGTCGGAGTTTGCAGAAGAGTTTTTTGGTCCCGCTTTTGCATATAAAATGCCGTCGGAGACTCCGACTACACATTTAGCCAAAAAATGCAAGGATAAGGACCGACACTCGCGGCCTGCGGTTTCGGCTGAAACCACGGTTAGGCCTACCGCGAGTGTCTCGGTTTCGGCTGAAACCAAGTCCTCGGTTCTTCCTTTGGCTGCAAGCATGCCTCCGACAACCGAGGCCACAGAGGCCCCGGCTGAGTCGGCTACAGAAATTCCTACCGAAGAAGCAGGCACACAAGAATTGTCCGACACCATTCCGTTGGACATCTCTACTCCTGCACGTGGGGCAGCTAGACCCCCCTGCTTCTATGTCTATTAAGGCCTTCTCCAGGGCTAAAGCAGCTAAACTTTCCAAGGCCTTACCTACAAAAGCTCCCCCCTCACAGACCTTCCTCAAGTTCTCAGATTCTCAGCCTTGCTGAGGACCTTATTTCTCTGATCAGGGGATCCCAACCTCACCCAGACAGGGCCTCACAACCCCTCCTGAAAAAGGCCTAGGACTGAACCCCCTGAACCTCTCTCCTCTGACTATTCCTCGGATGGATCAGATTTATCAGACCATCAGGAAGGACCATACTCACCTTATGAGGATTCGGATGCAGAAGACTCCATTCCTTCTGCCTCCCCCCCAGAAGAATTTTCATTTGGGGAAACTCTACACTCAATGAGGGAACACTTCCAATGGCAGGGTCAGGATTTTTCTGATTCTAGGAAAAGGCTAAGGACTTTTTTATACTTGCCACAGCATAGGCCTTTAGCCATACCACCTGTACTATCAGTTGTCGATGATGCATACAATGATGCCAGTTCTGCCCCTGATTCTCTTCCCCCGGCCCCTGCCAAGCCTGACAGATATTACAGGGTCCCGGATTCTCACTTCCACTTGTATAAGGCCCTTGCTGCAGACCCAGAAACCATTTCTCAGGGCCCTAAGGGTGTTGCAGCTGCCTCTGCCAAAAAACCCCTACCCTCTGAAAGAGAATCAAGAGCATTAGAGAGATGGGGTAAAACGGTTTATACATCTGCTACTCTTTCTGCCAGGGCTTTAAACTGTCAATTTCACATGATACAGTACCAGGAATTTTTGTTAGATCAGCTGAATAAAAAGCTTTCCTCTCCTGAACCTTTAGACCGTAAGTCCCTTCAGGATTTGGTACACAACTCTCAGCAGGTCAGTAATCATTTCTTAAAATGTGGCTATGATGCACTGGAGGCTTCATTTAGATTGGCTATGACTGGAGCAGTGATTCGAAGGCATGCCTGGCTAAAAGAGCAATCCTTGCCAGACCATGTTAAGTCTAAACTCCTAGATGCTCCTATGGAGAAACAAAGTTTATTTGGCTCCCCAGCACAGGAGGTTCTAAAGAAAGTGGAAGAAAAAGCAAAATCTGTGCAAACAGTCAAGGATTTTCTGCAGGTTCAACCTCCGAGGTTCAGCAGAAATTGGCCTTCAAAGAATTGGTCCTTTCCAGACACCTCCAGAACACAGAGAGGCAGAAATAGACGCCCAAGAGGCAGAGGTCAATCAAGGGGTGCCTACAGGGACCGTCAGTGGCAACCTGCCAACCAGAGGAGTACCACCACAGCTGCGACTACAACCACTTCCACAGGACAGACACAATGATTTGGCTCTGATTCCGCCTACCAGGGAACAACTGGAAGCACCCTTGGGTGGAAAGCTAGCTTTATTTTCAAAAAACTGGCATTGCATTACAGGAGACAAATGGACTTTGCAAACAATAGACAAAGGCTACAGGTTTCACTTCCACACTTTACCAAAAAAGAGAGGAATGCCAAACCTTCCACCAAGCCAGAAGTCAGAGGCTCTAAAACAAATCATCAACTTACTAAGGATGAGAGCAATAGAAAAGGTACCATCTATGGAACAAGGCCAAGGATTTTACTCCAGACTATTCCTTGTACCAAGAAAAGAAACTCAATGGAGGCCTATTCTCGACTTGTCTGCACTGAACACATATCTCATTGTACCAAAATTCAAGATGCTGACCCTACAGCAACTTCTTCCCATGTTGGGCAAGGTGTCTTGGCTGGTGACTCTAGATCTCAAGGAGGCATACCTGCACTTCCCTATACGACCAGATTGCAGAAGACACCTCAGATTTCTTGCAGGATCAGAGCATTATCAATTCTCAGCATTGCCCTTTGGCTTATCTACTGCGCCCAGAGTATTCACGAAATGCCTGGCATCAGTAATTGCACTTTGCAGGCTTCAGGGAATTCAAATCTACCCATACCTGGACGACTGCCTAATACAAGCGGACAACAAGACAAAAATAATAAAGGATTTGGCCTATGTCATACAACTGCTGCAAGCCTTGGGATACACAGTCAACATACAGAAGTCAAGACTAGTGCCATCCTAAAGGATAACGTTTTTGGGTGCAGAACTGGACACAATAACTCAGATGGCTTTTCTCACAGAAGAAAAACAAAAGCAACTACCAGTCTACTTCATGGCATTGACAAGACAAACTCAGCTTACTGCAAAGAAAGTCCTGCAGGCCCTGGGTTACATGGCATCCTGCATAATCTTGATCCCACATGCCAGGCTGCATATGAGAAAATTATAATGCTACCTAAGGAATGTATGGTCTCAACACAGGCACAGTCTAGAAACCATGATACCAATCATTCCATGCCTGAAAAAAGAATTCCTGTGGTGGGCTCAGGCCTGCCAGACCAACAGAGGGTTGCCTTTCCACAAACCACAACCAAGGCAGACCATCACCACGGATGTCTCAGACCTAGGCTGGGGGGCACACATGGAAGACAAGTGTATCCAAGGCCTATGGTCCCAAGACCAGCTGAATCTACACATAAATCTAAAGGAGATGCTGGCAGTGAAGCATGCAATCAAGGCATTCAAATCATTCCTCCAGCAAGGACACCTGCTGATAAGGACGGACAATACCACAGTCATGTGGTACATCAACAAACAGGGAGGCACGCATTCCTACCCTCTATGCCGGATGGCAATGGACCTGTGGAACCTAGGCCTGAATCTCAACATTCAACTGCAGGCCAGATTCGTACCAGGAAAAGAGAATTCACTAGCAGACAGATTAAGCAGAACTACCACGGATTATCACGAATGGATGCTGCATCCAGACATCTTCAAAAACATAACAAAGAAATGGGGGATGCCAGAGATAGACCTGTTCGCCTCCTCACTCAACCACCAACTGAAGAAATTCTGCTCAAGAGAATACCACCCACAAGCCTGGAGGGTGGACTCCCTTTCTTTCAGCTGGAAGGCCCTGACAGTTTATGCCTTTCCACCTCTCCCATTGATGTACAAAGTTCTACTGAAGATCAGGGAGGAACAGCCAAAGGTAATTCTGATAGCTCCAGACTGGCCAAGGCAGCATTGGTACCAGCTACTGAGAAGCATGTCGCGGACGAACTCATGGCCTCTACCTCTATGGCCTTTACTTATAACGCAGAACAACTACAAGACCCTGCATCCAAACTTGAAAACGCTGCAGCTAACTGCCTGGAAAATTGCATAAAACAAAACCAACCTATTTCATCTCAGAGGGTCAAGGACATTATCCTGGAGGCTCGCAGACCCTCCACAAGGAAAACATACTCAGCCAAATGGAAGAGATTCCTCATTTGGAGTGCATCAAAGGGAACAAATGTCACACTGGCAAACCTAGCACACATCCTAGAATACTTAGCAGAACTATTCCACAATGGCCTGTCCTATTCTTCCATTAAGATTCATGCTTCAGCAATTTCAGCAGAGTACAACATGGATCCTCCTATCTTCTCTCATCCTCTCCTCAGACAATTTCTAAGAGGGATCAAAAATGTAAAACCTCAAAGGAAACCACCTCTGCCTGCATGGGATCTCAATTTTGTGCTGGAAAAATTAACACTTCCCCCTTTTGAACCAGCAGCATCAGCAGACTTACAGTTCTTATCTTGGAAAACTGCCTTCCTTCTAGCAATCACTTCAGCAAGAAGGGTATCCGAGTTACAGGCATTAATGGCAGTGCAGCCTTTCCTTATCTTTCACTAGGATAGAGTGTCTCTGAGAACCAATCCTACTTTCATGCCAAAGGTGGTATCCAGGGTGTCCTTGAACCAAGCTATTCATTTACCTACGTTCTTCCCTAACCCACAGAACAGGGGGAAAAACTACTACACACCTTGGATGTATATAGACAACTGCGCTACTATTTGGACAGAACTAAGACCAGCAGAAAAACTGACCAGCTTCTGGTAGCATATGCAACAGGAATGCAAGGAAAAGCAATTTCCAAACAGACAATTTCAAAATGGATAGGAAATTGCATTCGATTCTGCTACTCTTTTCATGGAAAGACAACTCCTGAAAATATCAGGCCTCACTCCACAAGAGCTACAGCCACCACTACAGCTTTCCTACGAGGAGTGGCTACCAAAGACATTTTAGAAGCTGCTACTTGGAGCTCCGTGCATACATTTGCCAAGCATTACAATCTTCCTTTATACTCCAGATCCCGAGCAGGCTTTGCAACTGCAGTTTTACAAGGGATCTTAACTACACCATCATTATCTTAGTGCCTCCTCCCCCAGTTTGGCTATGGTATTCTACCCATATGTTATGACTGCAGATGCATCCTTGAAGGACATAGTACAGTTTTGTACCTACCATAAATGTAGATGTCCGATAGGTATGCATCTGCAGTCAGGATTACCCACCCTCCTTCCCCTCTGTGGTATTCCTAGGGTACTTACCCCTCTCTTAGCTAGCTGGGGGAATCTATTATGGTGTATTTGTTTGTATGTATATATGTATATATACTTTTTGCTTTCTACTTTTATCCAAATTTAGCCTTCCTAGAAGGCACCTGGCATCTGGGGCAAGAAACACTGAGGAAAATGGCGTTGGCTGATGCCTTTATACCCCAGGAGCTATGACGTCGGGTGAAGTGCGACATCAGCTGAGGCCAGACCCAGACTTTGGAATCCGGCCGACCGAAGGGCTGCCTGAGGCAGGACAACCCATATGTTATGACTGCAGATGCATACCTATCGGACATCTACATTTATGGTAGGTACAAAACTGTACTTTATTCTTTGCCAATATTGAGGTAGGTGGGACCAAATAGAAAGCTCAAACTTTGGAATTGTATTACATGGCTACAGAGTTGACAGTACAGTGTGTAACTGTGGTTTGTTAGCAGGTATTTTTTTAATCTCTGTCAGGAAACCAGATTTTACACAGAGTTTGTACTCTTTGTCATAACAGCGAGCAGGTTTGCAAATGTTAATTTCGTCAGTAAGAATTCACGGCAGAAATTGTCACTTGCATTTACTATGAAAAAAGAAAAGCACATAAAGACAGCTTGCCTGTGACAATCTGAACAATTAAAGCATGTCACTCAACAGAAATCATTCATCATTTCTACAATAAAACACATAAAGAATGAATGAACTGTGCTCTTATTTATGCTTCCTCTGCCTTTACTGGCATTTATATAGACAGAGCAACAACTACTTCTAATGATCTGCACAATCACCAGCTGTATTTGTGTATACAAAAACAGGTAGGACATGAGCAACAAAATTTTATTATTTAGATGTTTTTATCAGGCTGTAAAATAACTGTAATTGGTCAATTATGGATGAACTGTCCCGATTTACTGTGATTCCCCGAGTAAACATTGCATTTTCTTACTGCAGTGCTTTTATTCTAATTAAGCATAAATCTATGAGTGAACTTACTTTTTAACCTGAATTTGCACACACATGCTAAGGCAGCCCCTGTTCCTTCCCCTTCTGATTGCTACCCTGCTTCTCAGTTCACTTGGAATGACCCATGTAGTCTGTGGGAATATAGGGATGTTTTGAAATTAAACTGCCTTCAGACATAAGCCAAAGTATATTAACATTATGCTGTCGCCCTTACATTTGTTTTTTACATGGTATAGCCCAACATAGTGGCTGCAGTTTTGAGAGAAATACTAAAAGCAGTAAAGCTGGGATAAGTTCAATTTAAGTTTATAGATTTTTGAAGATTGTCATCTTTACCAGTATGCGCTTTAAAAACCTAAAAGTTTCAGAGGGAGCCTTCCACCATGGTTAACTTATTTCCTGACCTTCTTATTCTTCACTGAACCTAAAGACTCAGAAGAAAAGGTAATGATTTCAAAATGTGTATATACTTTCATAAAAAATGGGAAATCAAAGAATTTTAACCTCTCAGTTTAGTACCAGGTGCAAGGCAGACTTTTATTTAGAGTAAGCTATGGCCACTGTTACACATAGTTTAATTAGAAAGTTTGAAAAAACTGAACTGAGTAGTAAATTGTTAAATGTTTATGGTGGCTTGAAAAGTGTTGAGCACAACATCTTTTCCTTGTTATAACTCATTGAGGTTTAGTGGTTTAATAAATAACGTGTAGGGTTGCTCCCATAGGAAACTATTATTCATTATAACTTTTAACATTTGTTTCAGAGGTGGCTGACATTTAATATCTAAATTCTGTTTTCTTTATTGTTTAAGTACTACAAGTAAATCTATCTTGTCATAATTTTGCATTTCCACATCTGTTTTGGTGGATTGAGGTTTGTTTAATAACAAGACAGAAGCATCATAATCTATTATAGAAAATGTATAAATATATGCATTCCTCCCTCTCTCATTCTCTTCAAACGTGTGTCTGTCTGTGTGTATGCATGTATGTATGTAGAATGAGTAATTTATATAGTATACAAAAGGGAGGTGTTGTGTGAGTCTGTTAACAAGTCAACATTCTTCTAATAGTAATGAACTTTGTTAGTGTCGTTGGGGTGAGTTGTTGATGGTGGCTTAATTTCAGAAAGTTTAAGGTGATTTTGAGTCAGACTCTGATGTTAAACGTTTTATACTTTTTATTCTTCAAAAAATGGGTGCTGATGTAAAACTGAAGGAGTTGGGTCTAGGAATGTGGTGTGGTACTAACACAGTACAGCTGCTGCACTAGCAGAGTTCCTGCAGGTGGGTGAGGCTGATGCTACTGTGCTGCACATGAAGTGACAGTCACATGTGAGAGGAGAAGGTGAGGTAGCTGGATTGGACAGTGTGTTTTTGTCTTCCGAGGAGAAGAGGACAAGACTCATGTAGCCCTCCCAGTTTCAAGGTCAGGTGAAAGGTGTTAGGGTTCAGAAGAAGGTCTGTGTTACTCTTGATCTTTTGTGTGTGTGTGTGTGTGTGTGTGTGTGTGTGTGTGTGTGTGTGTGTGTGTGTGAGGGATGTACTACTGACATTTGTGATGTGAAACACATTATGAAGCATGCAGATAGAAACTCTGAACAAGGGAACACATTCCATTTAATGTTGTATTACAGTTCTGCAATTACCTAAAATGCTTTTTCATGTTGAATTGAATCCACAGTGTGTGTGTATATGTCTGTCTGTGTCGTTTGTTTTCTGGTTGCAAGTTGCAGTGAATCTGAGCATAGTGGCATCACCCCGCTGGGTAGTTTTGACATGTTCCCTAGGTGGTTCACATATCTTTATTGAATGGTGCTGTACTGTACTACTGTATTTGTGTGCTAAATGTTTAATGATAAAGCAAAATTAGTTGTAATTACTTTATTGTGACCACATGTATGTAACAGTATTTTAGCAAAATATGGAAAAATAGAAGGGTTACCTATGCCTGATGGTGTGTGTTACTTAAAGTCACAGTTTCCCCTGGCTTTATTTATTTATTTATTTATTTTTGCACTATCTTAATCTCTGGTTCCATTTTGTGCCAGTTCCACTGGATCAGTGGGATAAAGTTCCAAGTACATCCCAGCTGACTCCCGTTCAGTTAGTGGCTTAAGGCTCCTGCTGGCTTCTCTATAGAAGTGAGGTTCTGATGGGACATGCTAGAGACAAGACCATCACTGTGTTGCCAGTGGGAAATACTGGAGATCGCAGCAGTTCATTGCCAAGCTAAGTTTCTGTTTTAGTCACAGATAAGGGTTGCATTATTGTAGAGTATTGCAGAAGAAATCTGTATCATGATGACGCCTTCACAAATAGTTGACACTCAAATCATTGATCAGAAAGCGTTGAACATCTGCACCCCCCCCCCCCTTTGCAGATTCCTGGATCTGGATCTGTTTCAGTACATTTCTGAAACTGTTATCTTTTTTCTGTCATAAGTAATTGTGATATCACCCAAATGACTTCCAGTTCATCACTAGATAGGGTTTTTTTGCAGCTGTAACAAGCATGAATGACTCAGCGTATCTGTCATAAGCATCTCCTTTCCACATTCTAAACTCACAGTCCAGTCCAGTAATATTTCTGCAAACACAACATCCTTGTCAATAGGGGCAGTAATGTCTGCAATAACCTCTGAAATGTACACTGTTCTGACCTACAATCAATTTCTGCTAGATTTTCTTTAGCACAAGTATATTCGTGAAGCTTTTGACAACCATATAGTATGCATAGCAGTTTTTTTTTATCTAAACATATATTTTCTGACACTCAGTAAATGCTGCCAACCTCAAGGTAACTAATTCATCTTTCTGCAATATTACAGCACCATTTCCATTCTGACTTGGATTCAATTGAATGTGACTGGATTAAATATTAATAGTACATCATTCAGAATGCTTCTATCACTAATGCATGAGCAATTCATTGTTTGTTTTTATTTTTTTTTTTCATTTACACTTTGTTAACCAGGTTAGTCCCAGTAGGTCAATGACCTTTTTTCAGGGAAGACCCAAGGTGTTATTTATACTGACTAGTGAAGTATAGGCCAGGTCTGAGTGGAATTTCATGTTCTCTTTTCAATAATTACATTGAGATCTTTTACATCCATCTGAGGCATCACCAAATTGGGCATGTGGGGTCTCAGTTTAACATCTCATTTGAAAAATGGCACACTCAGGAGTGCATTAACCCCTAACATTGCACAGTAGTGTCAGTACTAGAAAAATTAATCCAACTACCTGGGGTGGGAATAGAACCCATACCATTCTGAACTTCCAGCACCAGAAGCAAATGTACCACGTGTTGATCTACTGAGACTGCAAATTTAGAAATCCTTTCCTGTATTTCACTAAAGTGCCACACCATAACCTGTTCTTGATTTCCTTAAATGCAGGCTTATTTCTAGCAGTTTCAGAATAAACTTTGAAAGATACTGTGTCACACCAAGAAATCACATAAGTGCTTGCATGTCCTCTGTCTGAAACATTTGAATTGCAGCTCTTTCTAATTTTTTTAGCGTTAAACTATTTGAAGTCAAACATGATTCATGTATTTTGTTTCAGCACCTCTGATTCTACAGTGACTAACAATGAAAATTCTCTGGTTACATGGAAGACCTATGCAGAATGTCTATATGACTTGTCGCTATAGTCCATAAATAGATTTCTGAATGGCAATTTCAGACTTGTTTTCAAAACACTTCATGTCCCGTTTCATTTTGAAAGTCTGTGTCTCAAGCATGTAATGTGGAGCTAACATTAGATCAGGCCATTCCTTCATGCAAATGAATATTATTAGTATAACGAAACAAGATACATTATACAACAACGTTCTGCTACCTGTCTCATGCCATCAAGCAAATGTAATGTCCTCTTATTTTGGAATCTAGACATAACACAATCAGTCAGATTGGCAGTAAGTTAAATCAGTTAGACTGATTTTAAGTATATGAAACAGGAAGTAAAATACAGCAGGGTAGTGAAAGACACATTTCACATCCCTGCAATAATAGCAATGACCAGCAGATGACAGAGTTGGCTAACAAATGAGCATCATTAGCTTCTAGTCAGCTAAACTTTTTAAAGAATTCCTTCCATACAGTAAAACCAGTGTGGTTATGTACAGAATCCATTACTGTGCATGGCATACCTTTTAACCTTTTAACTTCAAAGTGCAAGAAATCTGGGCAAAGCCAAAAATAATGGGGACCCAAAGGCCCAAAATCAGGGATAGATTTTTATTATTGCAATTAAAGAAAGTTGCTAAAATAACAGGTTTTGCATTAGTATGCATTTTATGAACAAAGTCCAAACCTTAAGCATCTGTCAGTATTTAGTGACTTTAGTCCTCAATGATTTGCCAAAAAAAAAAAAAAAAAATTTTTGAGGAACAAACCAAAAATATGAGGCAAAAAATCTGGACATTCTGTGAAAATCCGAAATGTTAATAGGCAGTGCTCTGGTGCTTAGAATGTGGTAATTTCATGAAATAAATCTGTAAGAAATGAGAAATATGTATACAGCATATATGGAGGTGCAGTAGGAAAGAAGAATCAGTAGTTACAAATAAGAGGAAAAAGGAGAAACAACCTAATCTCTGTGATAACCACTATTCCTTTCACATAAACAAGGTCTATATGCCCAAATGAGTACTGCCCTTGGGTTGGATATCGGAGTGCTTTAGTACTGCCCTTGGGTTGGATATCAGAGTGCTTTCTTTTTATGAACTCATTTGCAGCCTTGTTTTAGTTTGACGGACCAGTGGTTATTACAGGGGCTTGGTGTTTTAACCAGCTTTACCTACTTAGTTACAGCAGTTTATTCTTGTACCTACTTTCTTTTTTATATATTAAATAAATAATTCTAATCTGCATTATATTTCTTTGTTAGAATTGTCAGTTTAGGTGCATTGTATACAGGCTGCACACCACACTCATGATGCAGATGTAGAGAAGAAATCTTAATTAAAAATACATTTCAACTTGCATTCCTCCAAAAGGAACCCACTTCTATTTATTTGATAGCTGTCATTGACCTCTGCTGGTGTTTTTTGTTATTGCAGCTCCAAAGCATCATTTCCTGCTTTCCACAAAGTATTTATTTATTTAACATTAGTTAACCGGGAAAGTCCAAATTGGAACAAAGCCAATTTTCATCGGAGACCCAGGGAGAAAGGTTGCAGATGCATGTCTTTGTAACGTGGGAGGAAACCGGAGCATCCGGAGAAAACCCACATGAATGCAGAGAGGACATGCAGACTCCACACAGAAGGCACCCCAACTGAGAATTTAACCGGAGAACCTCTTGCTGTGAGGCGACAACACTACCACTGCACTGTCCATACCTTTTTCTTGCCATAATGACAGGATCATGTGGTGTGTCCAAAATAAGACACTATTACATTTTATTTGTCTGATGGCATAAGATAAGTAGCTTATACACCTATAGGCTGAATTACCAATCTTGTGTTTATATGCTTTCAAGAATCAACTAGTGGGCTACATTTCTTGATCTTTGTGGAAAGTCTGTTCCTCAGTGTGGGCAGCAGTCGCCCAATGTTTGTATCTCTTTTTTTTATGTTACTAATTCATTTTTATCATGAAAAAGAGCACTTGAACCACACTAAACTGGATCATGCATTGCTTTGAAAACAGCTTTCAAAATGTCATGGGGAATAATGACAATGTTTTCTACACTTTTAGTATAGTCTGTTTACTAACCTGATAATATTCCTTGTTAAGGACATTTTTTTGTATGTTTTGCATTACAACTACAAAAGACAGCATTATGTTTAGGGACAGATCAAAGTAAAGAAACGCATAGGATAAGTAACTATTCTGTTTCTGTCAGACATGAGTATCATCTAAGCAGCAATAAGTCTTTCTGACTATAGAGCAACTAATATTCCTTACTCTAAAGTACGTGCATAAATATGTATATCTGTTTGTGTGTGTGTGTGTGTGTGTGTGTGTGTGTGTCTATATATATATATATATATATATATATATATGTGTGTGTGTGTGTGTATAAATTCATGTTTATCACTCAAATCCACACACACATACTTCTCAACCTCTTAAAGCAAGTAATCTGGACAAAGCCATAAATAATGGGGGGACAAAGATACAAAAATAGGGACAATTTTTAAATATTCCTCTTAGAAACTTAGAGAGTTGTTTGAACAACAGGTTTTCCATTAGCATGAATTTTCTGCAGAGTATGAAGTCTGAAACTCAAATGCCTGTCTTTATTGTCTGATTTCCATCCTCAAAGATATGTCAATGATTTCCCTGAAAACCAAAATTATGAAGTAAAAATCTAGAATTTCTGTGAAAATCTGGGCAGTTGAGCGGTATGACTTGTATATACCTATGTCAGTGAAAGAGTGGTTTCAGCCAAATCTACTTTTGATTAAGGTACTTGTTCTGACTGATAGAATGGCTTCTCTACATATATATATATATATATATATATATATATATATATATATATATATATATATATATATATATATATATATGTGTGTGTGTAAAGAGGGAAAGAGATGACATAAATGGTCTGCAGAAAATCACAGCACAGATTTTTTATAAATAATATTTAAACACAAAATAGTGACACTCAAACACGCATGCTCCAACATATTAACTTGGACTATATTACTTGAAAACACTGCTTAAGCTCCCCTTCAATGCCCCTATACCCCCCTGTTACTCATATATACCAACTATGAGATCCTACCATAGTGGAGAAAGGGTATAAATCCCCATTATTACATCAAAACCACACCTGCACCTTCAATCAGCTCATGTGTTGACCAAATGGAGCTGATAAATTAGCTGTTGAACATCCAGTCATTGATGAACTTAGAGGAACTATATATATATATATATATATATATATATATATATATATATATATATATATATATATATATATATACACACACACACACACACAAAGAGAGGGAGAGGGAGAGCGAGAGAGAGAGGAATTGTCAAAATTACCTTTCACTGAAATGCAAAATGCTGGGAAGACTTCAAGGAAACTCCATCTCTACAAAGCCTTGGATCACTAACACTGTTTTACAGGGTAATGAACCACTTGGCCACCAGGAGAAAAGACCTACACAGAACACATTAAAACCGATGCAAGTGGGAGCTTCACCCCCCCACATCCCCCCTAACTAAATATACCAACTCCGAGATTGCACTACACTGGGGAAAGGTCAAAGTTGATCTGGTGGCCAAGTGGTTCTTTACCCTGTAAAACAGTGTCAGTGATCTGAAGCGTTGTAGAGATGGTGTTTTGTTGAAGTCGTCTCAGCATTTTGCATTTCGATGAAAGGTAAATTCAATGATCCAAGGTAGACCCATATATATATATATATATATATATATATATATATATATATATATATGAAATTAATCATCCCTCAGTACTTCCAGAACCTTCGTCTTTGATCCATTATATGTAATAGAAATAATGTTCCATAAAAATGATTGCAACTATAGGCAATATGCTTACATTTGCAAAAGCAGAATAAGATAAATTGTCAGCAGCATAAAAAAGTATACATTTCCCAAAGTTAACCAAAGGTCATATAAGAAGGATAACGGGAGTAAGATATGAGACCATACTAGCAGATGTACTCAGGTGACATCTGTGGTTACAGATGAAAAGAAAATAGACACCTATGCATAGAGTGGCACACAGCAACAGTTATCCTGCTCCACAAAGGTGGAGCCACAACGGACCCCGGGAACTATTGCCCTATAAGCCTGACTAGCCTGGTCTGCAATGCTATGGAATGCATCATCATGGAACTCATTAACAGAGACACTGGGAAACTCCAAGCCTTGGACCCTACCCAGTTTGGCTTTGTTAAGGGCAGATCATGCCTCCTAAACCTGGTGGACTTCTTTTAGACGGTTACCAAGGCATTAGATGAGGGAAAGGAGGTCCACACAGCCTACCTAGACCTCACAAAGGCTTTCCACACCATTCCCCATTCTAGTATTATAGACTAGCTCACCAGCTTGAACATAAACCCCTACGTCACGAGATGGGTTGCCAACTGGCTCATGGATAGAACCCACATGGTGAGAGTTGCAGGCTCTACGTCTGACTCTAAACTGGTTACAAGTGGCATCCCCCAAGGCTCAGTCCTAGGACCCCTCCTGTTCGGTATATACTTCTCAGAGGTACAGGCAAGCATAGGAGGAATATGGCTGACCAAGTTCGCAGACGACTGCAAACTAGGGGCCATAATTGATTCTCCATCTGATACAGACACACTCCAGATGGGCCTCACTGAGATGGATATCTGTTGTCAAAATCATGGCCTCAAGCTAAATGCCAAAAAGTGCATAGTCATCCCCTTTGGAAAAAACAAAGTACCCGCGAACTACCACATAGGTGGTAGTCCCCTAAATACAGAAAATGTAATAAGGGATCTGGGGATCCAAGTAGATAGTAATCTCTCCTATGATAATCATATTGCCAAGGTGGTTAGAAAATCCTTCTATGTGGTCCACCTAATCACAAAAGGGTTCACATCTGGAACAAAAGAGGTTACTGTGCCTCTTTACTCATCACTCATTAGACCCATCATAGAATACAATGCCCCATTTGGGATGTACCTTACAAGACACCTGCAACAGCTGGAAAGACCACAAAAGTACCTCACCAAGAGGATTACTGGCCTCAAACAGATGCCCTATGCAGCCCGACTCAAGAAACTCCAGCTGTACTCAGTTGCATGCCGCTTACTCAGGGGTGATCTCTGCCTGACATACAAGGCCATGTCCAACCCAGAATTGTTGGACATGCTCCACCTAAAACAAAAAACAAATCCCAGAGAGCCACACGCTCTAGAGATATAATCCTCACCACGATGATAAATAGGACATGCTGGAGGGATAGATTCCTGTCCCAGAGACTCCCCATGCTTTGAAACAGGATTCCAATATACATCAGACAGAGCCCCTCACTAACACTCTTCAAGAGAAACTGTGACGGGTGGATGGGAAACAGAAAATTTACCGCAGGGATCACTGCAGTGGCTCTGCTGGACAGTGGTACAGGGAACTAATGGCTCTGCTGGACAGAGGCACAGGGAACTAATTTAAGGGGGAGGCGAAAGCCAACACATTCTGGCTAGGCTTATAAATGCCCTTGGACAGATAGCCTAGTACTTACCTATGAACCTATAAAATAAACCACAGAGGCATGTAAAATACAAACACACCTTCCCTGCCCTACTCAGTAAAATACCACTAATACATTCAGAATCACAAACAGCAACTTGCAGAGTGTCACAGCAGGGATTCACTTTAGAACCTCGAATTACCAAAATCTCGAAATTCATATTGTCGAAACCAAAGATCGAGTTTTGGAAACTCGAACTTCCAAAATGAAACCAAAAAAAAAAAAAAGTCAAACATCGCTTTTGCAGGGGGGCTTTGCCCCCCACACCCCCCTACTTAAATATACCAACTCTGAAATTGCGCTACAGTGGGGAAAAGGGAAATTTCCCATTTTGCGCTGTATGCGGAAGCACAAAACGGGAGATTTCCCACTTCCTGTCAACACCGCAAAAAAGATAAAAACATTACGTACACACAGAGCATACAAGAATCCTTGCCTCTGTGTGCACGTAATGTTTTAAGGTAAGTAAAGTGTTATTTTTTAAAACTTTACATATTCGATTTACTGAAATATCGATCATATGGTCTCGACCATATGAAATTCGACATTTCAGTAATTCGATTATGTAAAGTGCTCCCCACAGCAGATGTTTAGCTTACATCTGTGATCAATGTACAACAGAAAAGAAATAACCAGTGCAGTAGAAAAACAAACACAGCAGACATACAAATCACACACATTCCTTCCCTGCTAAAATCTCTAAAACACTTTTTGCATACATACCCCTCAGCTTGGGAGCTCTGCCCGCCACCTGATGGAGTTTATATATGTGAACTTCACAGGGATACAAGTGCAAAGAAAGGGGAAGATAAAGAATTATACTACAGTTGAGATTCTGCACACTGACTATAGCAAAACTTGATTAAGTTCACCAGTCACCATATTCATACGAAAATCCGGCTGTGATAAAATGAACCTGCATCCAGAAGGATGGAACTCATCATGTCTGTGTATATAGAGAAAAACTGATATAAATATAGATGCATATTATATATATATATATATATATATATATATATATATATATATATATATATATATATATATATGTACATATATCATGGTACAACAGGTACCACTGCTGCCTCACAGGAAGAAATTCCCCTGTTTGATTCTGTGCAGAGTCTGCATTTTCTCCCTGTGTTTGCATAGGTTTACTCTCACATCTGAAAAACATGCAGTAGAGGGATTGGACACCCTAAATTGGCCATAGATGTGAGTGTACATATATGTGGTACATAAGACTGACTTTAGCAGGGCTAGTACTGGGTGGTGTGTACACTGGCTTAAAGTGACAGTCACCATTCTTGTGATACCATGACTCCATTTACAGAATTGGAAAAAGGGATTGATCCCATCGCCATGCAAATATATGTATATATCTATATATTATACTCAGTAATGTGTCTGTCTTAAGTTATATACAACATAACCAAGCATTTCTCATCTCTAGAGTTCTTAAAGATTTCTTAATTAATAGCCTATCTATTTAATTGCTTTATTACTGATAGCCCTGGCATGATGGTTAAAAGATGAATCAGATGCATTCGTGATGCTAAGATCTTTATATTCCTTGGGCTCTTCTAGTAATAAGCCTGTCAAATAGGTATGACATTTTTTAATTTCTTTTGAGAACTTCATAATGTTGCACTTATCCAGGTTAAGTTTTAGTCCAGTAATTTATCCCACTTACAAATCAAACAGATAAACACATTAAGATCATTGGCATCAGCTTTATTTTATATAACAAAATTAATTTTACATTCGTTGGCATATTTTTGGACCCAAAAGTTTGTGTTTCTTGGAATATTAGATAAAGCAGAATTAAACAGCATTGGGTCCAAAACCCATCATTGGAGAACATCAGATGTTACAGCCAGAAAATCTGAATTAACTTTATGTATCTTAATACAATGCTTTCCATCAGTCAGTCAGCTAATAATACAACAATTAGTATTATATGCAGGTAAGTGTTTGTGAATGGAATGGAATGGCAGGCAGTCAAAGGGTTTGGCAAGATCCAAAAAGTTTATGCCTGGATGTAAACCGCTGTACAAGACCATTGTTATTTGTTTGTGTTGGTCAGTATCTTTAACTGTTAATTTGAAGGCTGAGTTATGTATTAATTCTAGTACACATCTTTCAAAGCACTTACTAACCAGAGATGACAAACTTATGAGGCTGTAATTGCTAATTTTATCTTTCCTGTCCTTTCTGTGTACAGGGGTAATACAAGATCATTTTCAGTTAAAAGGTAAAATCTCATTTTCCAGGAATTTATTAAAATGGGTATAAGAATCTCTTTCACCTCTAGTAAAGAAGTGCTAAATCTCTTATCTAGAGGCATAGATAATTTTTTTGTTCTTAAATTTGGAGAAGGCATTCCTAATAGTGGAATCTGAAAAAAAGGAAAAGGGCATGAGATGGTTATCCAATCTGTAGTAGGAACAAAAGAACCAAGATCCTACTTAGAGCAGGATAATTATTAAACTCACATACTGCAGTATAAACATCAGTCAATATTACATCATCATGCAAAATAAGTTCAGTATAAGATGCCCATGTATCCAAAGAGTTAATATATTTGCAAAATGCTTTTTTATTTGTGGATTTACTAATCAGTTTGTTTTCATAGTTAATCTTGGCTGATTTTATTTATTTTAATATGTATAAGTTGAGTTGAAATGTTATTTACATTAGTTAGAAACCATGTTAGGGTTGTGTAGTGTCATGTTTTTCTTTATATGCAACCTTATGATGGACTTATTCCACTACTTTGAAAATTAATTGCTAACATTTTCCTGACAAATTCATTAATATACCTTCTCAGTAGTTCCTCCAAGGCAGAGCACCCATATTGATATTCCAAGAGATTTAATACATAAGACCAACCTGTGTTAGAAATTTGAGTAAAATGTTTACAATAATCTGTGTGATATGAAGTATAAGTTTTACCATGGAAGGGTCTGCTTATATTTAGTTCCATCTGAAACATAATTATATTATGGTCAGAGCAACACAGGGGACTTATCATTCTTAAATCCTGTATTTTATTTAGAATATTAGTCACAATTAGATCTAAAATATTATTACTTAGCATATTACTAGTAACCAATTATGTTAGTCCATAAAATGAAATAATGTCAACAAATTCTTTCACAAAACCTGAGTTAGTTGATATGGAGTTTCACTTTATCCCAGGATAAAGTCACACAAATTTTAAATATGTTTCTTATTCTCAAAACAGTTTGCTAAATTTATCAAGTAATCCCAATGATATGTGCTAGACATACTTGGAGTACAACAGCTTAAAACTATGAAAATGCTGTTATTGTGATTAGGATCCAAAATTTTGATGACAGTCGTCTCATAAACCAATGCAACCTTTACAGGACAGTAAGGCAAACTTTTGTGGTCCCATAGAGTCACTCCTCCACCATTAAAATTTACCCTTAGACAATCATATTTGATGAAGTCATTAAAATGATAACAAGATGAGGTCTATATTTACTTGATAGCAGAAATATGAAAACTGTCTTTAGCTTTTAGGTCAAGTAAGTTCATCAGATTTGTTACTCAGGCTTATTGAATTGCAAAGCAGACATTTTATAGTTTGATCATTCTGACATTTTCATATGGTTTGTTGTTTTGCTGTATAAAAATAATTAATCTTTTCCATAATTTTACTTGCCATGTAAGTGGCACCATACAGATTAAGATGTAACCCATTCCTAAGAAACATTGTCCAGTCTTAAGTACATTCTTCCCAGTAAGTAATAAGTTTGATGTTATAAACGAGTGTTAACTGTCTTAAACAATTGTTAAAGTCATGTGCTTTAGTAAATATGTAGTCAGTCCACAAGGTTGATAGTATGAGTCGGAAAAGGACATATTCTACATTTAAATTATCTAGATCCTCTTATATCTAGAATAGCATTTTTCAAATGATTGAGGGGTGCATCTCAAATCACTGGTTCCTGCATGAAGAACAAGTATATCATATTTAATTTTTTCTGACATCAGTCTTGGTAGGAGACTAGTTATATCATTCAGTCCCAAGTCCGTGCGGCATATATTGTGTGAGTATTCTTATCCAAAACACAAAGTCTACCAGCCACTGGTATTAGAAATGAGTTTCTCAAAATTAAAACTACATTGCCTGTGTTACTTCACTTATTAGGTAGGTAGGTTAAACTCAGATGATTGACTGAATTATCCTGAGTAACTAATTTCTTCCTTTTCTGTAATATGAACGTCACAAATGTTTACATCGGGGATGTCACCACCTGAGAATTTACTACAAGCTGATGAGGCATTTGTGCCACTAAGTGTTGATCGGGCCCCTTCTCTTCCAGTTTCATTAGGAGTTGAATTGTTAACTTCTTTAGTAGTGGATAAAATCTGATGATCAAGGTCAGTGGATAATATATTAATACTACTATTGTGACTTCCTTAGTAGTGGATAAAACCTGATGATCAAGGTCAGTGGAGAATATATTAATACTACTGTTGTGACTTCCTTAGTAGTGGATAAAACCTGATGATCAAGGTCTGTGGATAATATATTAATACTACTGTTGTGACTTCCTTAGTAGTGGATAAAACCTGATGATCAAGGTCAGTGGACAATATATTAATACTACTGTTGTGACTTCCTTAGTAGTGGATAAAATCTGATGATCAAGGTCAGTGGACAATATATTAATACTACTGTTGTGACTGACAACTTTAAGATACAATCAGGTGTTGGTATTATTATCAGCAGAAATAAAATGATCTTACGCTGCAGCATGGATACATGACAAGGAAACCAGTTTCTTCATTTATAGCCGTTCTGTTTAGCCTGATCTGATTGTATTCCAAGTCAATGTTAAATACATTTGAATGACCTTGGGCACCAGCAGTAATATTAGGTAAACAAGTCGTTTTATCATTACTTGTAACGTGTCTATTTATATTAGTTTCATATTTATTTAGATTACCAATAGTGCTGTCACAGTCTTCTGAGTTGAACTCTTATGGGGGTAAATCACTATATACAGTGTCTCTGCTTTTATTTAATAAAGAGGAAGATGTTTTGCACTTCTTTGTTTGTTTGTTTGTGCCTGAGACCTTTTCTAGGCTTCTCATCTTATATTATAAAATGGAAAGTAGCAGGTAGTTGTTCCATAGAGTTGTTCTGTTTAACAGTTTGCGATCTTAAGATGTTTCTTTGTGTGAGTGAATAATCATCATATAACCAGTCTACTATGTACTCAGAGATTGAGGAAAATGCTTTTTCAAAATGGCATGGTAACGTTACATTTCACTGTGTTAGACAGCTTATACAACTTTGTACAACTGAGGTAGAGGTTGTTTAGAGTATCCCTAAAGTATGCATCACAGTGCTTACATTCAAATATGTATTTGTTTTTAGTAAGTCTTCAATGATATAAGACTTTAAAGAATCCATTACAAAGCCCCATAAAGTTCAAAATGGTAACCAGTAATAAGTTCAAACACCGTACTTGATTAGTATGACAGTTTTCCCATGATAGCAGCTCTGACCAATGTAAAATGCCTACACAGTGTCCTAATAAGTTGATGAATCCTTAATAATAGTGGTGAAAAAGCAGTACAACTTTGTATAAACAGTTTATATATAAAATTAACATTAAATAGGTAGACATACTAGTCAAACACTGGATACCAACTGAAATGTCAAGCACTAAAGCACTTTTTCTTCATCAAGCTGATGCAAGTGATTGCTCTACTCATGTCCTCTGGCAGAGTACAGTTTTTAAGGTTCTTACATCCTTCAAGTACAGGCTGTCAAGCCAGTCAATCCCAGGAAGCAGCCAACCACAAAGAAGACAAGTTTGTGTTCCCGGGTCTTGAAAAAGACAGGGGAGAGCGCACAAATTAATAATAAACAAAAATAAAAGCAGACTTCTCAGTAATCAGACCAAACTGCCCATAGGACTGCAGTAACAGTGCAAGACTAACATCCACTTATAGAGTGCAGTTTGAGCCACATGTAAGCACCCTTGAGTGAATGTATATTTGAATGTTGATTATATGGAGCATGGGGTAATCAATTGAAGTACAATCTGTGACGATAGCTAGATTTTGAAGATGAGTGGGTTTATCAGGTGACAAAGTGGGTGAAACATCAGAATTTGAAATGTTTAAGTAAAAACTATCATAGCTATTTTTAAAATCATTTATAATCACAAAGACTTCTAAGTGTGGGGGGATGTGTCCCATGTCATATACCCTAAACCTGATAAGTAATGATTGTTAGAATATAGATCATAGGTCCATAGGTGTGAACTAGGCTAATGACCCTGAAGCCTTTACAAGCCTAGCCCAAAAGAAAATGCCCATGCACCATGCCACCCAATGTTAGTTTACAGTGTCCACGTTCAGTAATGCAACTGGAATGATCCCTGGAGTGAACTTTCTGTTACCCATCCACTCATCAAGATTTCTCTTGAAGAGGGCCAGAGAGGTGCTCTGCTTGACATGAATGGGTAGCCTATTCCATTCTATGGGCAATCTTTGGGAGATGAACCTGTCCCACCAGCATGTTCTGTTAATTGTGGCAATTTGGTTGTGATCTCAGGAGCATGTGGAACTGGGGGATTGGGATTTCTTTAGGTGTGGCATTTCAAGAAGGGCTGAGCAGGACATGGCTTTGTAAGTTAAGCAGAGATCACCTATAAGTAGATGATAAGATACTGAGAACAGCTGAAGTTTCTTGAGTTTGTCCATGTAGGACATGTGTTTAAGGCCTAGGATCTTTTTGTGAGATACTTTTGTGGCCTCTCCAGCTGTTGTAGGTGTCTGGTCACGTACATGCCAAACAGGGCATTATATTCGATGACTGGTCTAATGAGAGATGAGTAGAGAGGGATGATGACCTCTTTCTTCCTGAATGTGAAACCTTTGGTTATAAGATGTGCCACGTAGAAGGACTTTCTGAGCACAGTGGCAATGTGGTGGTCGAAGGTGAGGTGGCTGTCGACCTGGGTGCCCAATCTCTTCAATGTTCAGTGGGTTCCCATCAACGTGGTAACTCATGGGAACTGAGTTTTTTCCAAAGGGGATGATAACACATTTGTTGGCGTTAAGCTTCAGGCCCTGGTTCCGACACCAGTCATTGGTCTCAAAGAGGCCCTTTTGTAGGATGTCTGCATCACTTGGGGAGTTGATAATGACTCCTAGCTGCAGTCATCAGTGAACTTGGTCAGCCAGAGTGCTTCTGTATTGGCCTGGACTTCTGAGAAGTAGATGCCAAACAGGAGATGGCCCAGGACTGAGCCCTGTGGGACTCCACTCATGACTGATCAACAGTCTTGGAATCCGCAACTTTCACTCTGTGGGTCCTGTCTGTGAGCCATTTCTAACCTACCTAGTGATGTAAGGATTTATGCCTAGTTTGTTGAGTTTATCAATGATACCTGAGTGGGGAATGGTATCAAAGGCCTTGGCCAGGTTGAGGTAGGCTGTATGCACTGCCTTACCCTCATCCACAGCCTTGGTGACTGCCTCGAAGAAGTTAACCAGGTTCACCAGGCAGGATCTCCCCTTGACAAAGCCAAACTGTGTGGGGTCAAGAGTTTGGAGAGTGCCTATATCTTTGTTAAGCAGGTCCATGATGATGCGCTCCACAGCTTTGACTACCAGGCTCGTCAGGCTAATGGGGCAATAGTTCCCAGGGTCTGTAGTTATTTTCTGTTTTCTTACAATGACCTCATTAGACTGACATGGGAGGCCATATTGGGTAGTGGACAGTGAAAACTGCCTAGCAAAAAAGTGGTTGGATTCAAGTTTTTAAAAGTTTAAATATAAAAGAGCTGAGGAATGAATTTAAGCATTATCTATTGGGTAATTTCTCGTCTTTTTGGAAAATCCAAGTAATGGTGCTCTCTCTTGGGGGAAGAATTGTAATACATCTAAGGATTTTATTTGTAGTGTTTTTACATAAGTCATTGCATTTGGGGAATGGAAGTCAGTAATGAGAGACCATATTCAGTTTGTGGTAATTGTATACTATTACCTAAGACATCCTTATTTTCAACAGAAACTAAAGTATGGTGCTCTTACTTTGGGATCATCGGCACAATAGTGAATAACTACATCTGTGTTTACTCACTAATAAAGTTGTACTGATCCAGTCATTTTTTACTAAAGCTGTTTTATTCCCTTGGGAAGGCTATTAGTGGTTTTGCTGCTACACAGGTACTAGAAATTTGTTGCATGAGGTTTTCATATAATTGGTACTGGCATACACCAATATCAATTCTTCTTGTCACTTCAAAAGCATTATTCAGTTCTCTATATTTTTGGCAAGTATATTGTATTCTGTCATTAGACTTTATGCAACTTTGAATTTTTTTGCGTTTTTTAACAACTTTTCTTTATAAGGAGGTTTTCATTAGGAGGGTATGTTTTCCCCTTCTAATTTAGTCAGTAAATGTACACGTGGTAGACAAACTGCCCCTAATGATTTTTACATACAATGGCCTGGATTCATGGACACCTATACTTCTCGCTAACACACTGTGTGTGATGAGCAGCAGCAAGCACACTAATTTATATGTATTAAACAAGTCTGTGCCCAGCTTCAATACAAGGGTAAGTGACAAAATATGCTAATGAAGGCATAAATAGGTAAAACACATGCTAGTGAAGCAATGCAACATGGCAGAGTAATTCTGTTCCTACATGCTGCACACACTTAAAAAATGTTAGGGTTGTTGCTGCTGTCATTAACCTATATGTTCCACAGGCCTTAACATAAGGTAATACTGCTGCTGTTGCTAAACCTCGGCCTGAGAAGAGTGTTTAGACCACATTTTACCTATTATGGACATTGTGATACTGAAATATTAGAGCACTGTAGGGTGGACAGAGGTACATTAAAGGAAATAGTCAACTTCTCCTGCCCTTACCTGAGGCCCCAGGAAAATTGTGGAGTACCCATCTTATTGGAATCCAAGGTATGTGTAGTATTATATTACTCACTACATGTACTTTTTAGAGACCCACACGGGATATATTAAAAGTGTCAGACTGTCACATAACCCAGTCTCAAGAATTTTACTTCAATTTCTCAATGCAAGGTTGCAACATATAAGGAGGCATATCTGGTTTCCATGTACCCCAGAAGAGACAGCTACTGCCATGCAACATTTCTGTGTCATAACATATTTCCCTGAGGTTCTGAGGGCTATAGACTACACACACATATTGAAATAAAAGCCCCAGTTGGTGAACAGGGAAGGGGGTACATCAACAGAAAAGGCTATCACTCTGTCAACTATCAGGTAAGTCTGTAATGCCTAAGGGGTCATCTACAATGGGTTTGCAGGTAACCCTAGGAGATTTCACATTCACACATATGGCACACCTGTGACCTGAATGTAATGGTTTCTAGGGGCAGTTTTCCATGTGAGTATCTAGTGGGGTGGGATGCAGGTTATGCAATGGAACCTAACCTTGTGACATCCACTAGAAAACCATGCAACCCTACTGAGCGAGGTTACAGTGATGCACATGCTCAGACTAGAAATATTATAAAGCATGTATCTGGCTTAAATATATGTCTATACATATCCGGAGGTACCCTGCAGTATAACTCAGCCATCTCAACCAGAATTCTCACAGTCTGTGCCATGTTGCCAGGAAACAACCGCAACAGGCTAAGGACTGTCGTTTTCATCTCCACAGGCAGGGCCAAAAGACACAGATGAGGAGTCCAAGGAAGAACAAACAGTTGTGGATGATCCTGCAGACATAGGCAGGCCTAGTATGCTATGGCCCTGGCTAAGAGGCAGAGAACAGCACACACACTCACTATATAAGTGAAAACTTAAGAAGCTAAGCACATACAAACTGTAACAGGGATCCATGCAAAATTATCAACCTTTACTTATCCATATAATGGTTGTGTTCTGTCAGCATCGGATAGAGTCAACCCCAGAAGAGACAGCTGGTAGTAGCAGCATTAATCAAAGATGAACCTGTGAAAAAGAGATAATGATTAACCTCATTTATAAGTATTGACAATCAGAAATACAAAATATGGCTCAAGTGTCCAGGAATGTCAGCAGTAACTCCTGAGTGATATATGCAACATAAATATTAATCTGCCAAATACAATGCACCATGCATTAAAGTTGTCCAGCTTAGACACACCAAAGTGACCAAGGCAATCTTCTCATCAGTGGCACAAGCTGATGACCGAGCACTAATTCCTAGCTAGTAGGACTGCATTACTAAGAACAATACTACAAATACAATGAGCATCATAGACTACATAACAATAATTTGAACTTGAGCAGGAAAAAAATTACAATACTTTGGTTAAAGCAAACATTTGAGTAAGCAAGCATTAGCTATCCACTCCATGTATCAGTCATAGGCAACTCTAAGTGACAAAGAAATGAGCAAAGGGCAGGGCACAGGCATCATCATTTGAACACGATGTGGGGGCAGAGGTTACAGGAGGGCAAGCCTGACACTAAAGAAGTATGCGAGAGAGTGTGTGTGTGTGTGTGTGTGTGTGTGTGTGTGTGTGTGTGTGTGTGTGTGTGTGTGTGTGTGTGTGTGTGTGAGACAGATATCAGGTTAACAGCAAGTATCCATTGTCACGGCTTATAGTAACCATACCTCTCAACCATACCGAATTACTCGGTTTTTACCGAGTTTTTGGGTCCAAATAAAGGGGTGCCACGATTCCCGGGTGGCACCTCTTCATTTCCAATTATTTTCTTTATTTTTCTTAATTATTTCAAATATCGCTCTGTCAGAGCTGATGTCATCACGTGCACAATGATGTCAGCTCCATCAGGGCTATCAGCCAGTCAGAATTGAGCTCCTTGAGCACACGTCGTCATTTCCGGCTGCAAATGCGAACAGGAAACAGCACACATTTTGGATTTATTAGCAGCAGTCAAGAGCAAGCAGGAAAGTTAGCGTTTATGTTTGGACTTATCAGCAGCCGAAAATGCACTTGTTTTAGCGAAAGGGTTTGGATTTATTACCGTGCACTCGTTTCAAGAGCAGGACATGTTAGGATTTATTTTGTGTTTGTTTGTGTGTGTGTGTGTGTGTGTGTGTGTGTGTGTGTGTGTGTGTGTGTGAATGCCCCCATGTAATACACCTGGTGGCTAGAGGTAGTCGGGCTCAAACCCTGTACTTTGGTACAGGGTAAAAAGAGCCTAAAGTCTCTAGCCACCACCATTTCTGAGCTTTGTCTAGATTTTATGCGCTAAGAGTTGAGAGCTATGGTGAGTGAGAAGTGAGAACTGAATTTGTATTCCCCATTAGCTAAGAGGTTGACAGCTATGTTTATATTCCCCCATTATTTGCATTGTTTGTCCAGGTTTTTTGTGCTAAGAGGTTGAGAGCTATGTTGAGAAGTGAGAACTGAATTCACTAAATGATAGTCATTAAGTTTCAGTCTTCCTTTTTTTCAGGAAACTGCTGATTTGGCATATTGGTATGTTGCTCTGACTGTAATGCATAGGGTCCTGGGTTCAAAACTTACCAGTGCCATGCATGGTGGTAACACATTTTATTCTAGCAACTTTCCAAAATTATAAAAGCAATGTTTAAAATGTGTCACTGGTTTTTTACCTTTTGCCCCCCCCAAAAAAAAACTGAAGTTGAAAATAAGTGCGAGAAGCTGTGCAAGATGCCTATGGCTTACACTACTGCCATTCTATTTATAGTGTGGGTGTGGAAGTAGACTTTTATGATGGAAATGATCTGAATTGGGAAGTTTTGTCATTATTGGTTCATGCATTTTGTTTCATTGCCTTCAGTACAGCCTGCTGGAAAAACGTTCAAACAAATTTAAAATGCCCTCTGTCTAACAAGTGTGCTGTATTATACAAGGAATATAACTTAATTAAGTCAGGAAGGTGTATCAAAGAAAAGAACACATGTATGTTTCTAGTTTTGTGTGCAAGGGGCCAATGATTTGCAAACAGCCCAAAGGTAATCTTTATCCAACACTGGCCAGATGCATTTTCTTTGGATGTGGTGTGTAGGTTTCAATGCTATTTCAATGACTATGAGTTTCAAGGGCAGAGAAGTTTTAATGCCAAGTCTATTTTCATTGTGAGACAGTATTGCTTTGTTTAGGAGATGTCTGCTAGTGTTTGTGCATCGTTGTGCTGCAAAATGTAAAAATAAAATCCAAATAATCATTGTAGAAGTAAAGCAGTATGCACACATTAGTGTTTATGATAAATGGGGAGAAATTGCCAGGTAATGGGACATTGGAATGGCTGCAGGGAGACTCTGTTGCCATATTTTGTTGTCTGTTCTTCAGTTTGCGTTTGAAAGTTGGTATCCCACAATTCCATTGGAGTGGGTGGAGTTATGTAATTATGTATGCAAATTAGATGCTAATCTATTTTTTTGGGGGCCTTGTCCAGATTTTTGATGTTTCCAGGTTGAGAGGTATGATAGCAATAGATGTAAATCATTCAATATTAATGTTTTATATATATATATATATATATATATATATATATATATATGTGGGTGGGGGTAGTATGGCCAAGATGAGTTGTGTGAGTCTGCAAGAACACTATCAAAGCACTTGTGCTAGCACTATGCCATGGCATTCTGGACAAGTGTGAGTTGTGCTTGGTAGAGGATTCAGTTCACTGTTGTCACCTCCTGATCACATGAAGAACCAGGAGTTGCACAGTTAGTTCCATAATTCTGTCTAGAAGTTGGGGTGCTACCTGAGTGTGGGCAGTGTCTGCTGGATGAGCTGTCATCAGGACTATGACCATGACCAAGACCATGTGGTCTACCATGTCTGGATGTGTACACCATAATCACTGATGGAGAATGGAAGTAGTGCCACTATGGGAGCTAGATTGGCACTTCCACATCAGCTAACACCTGATAATGTAGCAGCACTCTAGCCACATGGATGATGACCCTCCCCCAGAAGATGTTCCTTTACAGACACTGTACAATCCAGTATGTCATTCTTCCAGCCCAAGGAGTCACTCACACAGTTCTGTCAGTCTAGCATGTCAGAATGTATAAAATGCATTATTCTAACTATCTGTTTTGATGCCCTGGGAGAACATGCCTGTGCCTCCATAACAGCTCTATACATACACCGCATGGCACCTATTGGCACAGCAACATCAGAGGTATGGCAGAAAGCATTCCTCCACTGAGCACCCCTACCGACACCCCTGTGTGGTAGTTTACCCTCATAATGGATAGGAGGAGAGTCTGCCAGCTCTGTAACTGGAGTAACCACATTGCCCTCATCAGCTGTGTCACCATCAACCTGTCATATCTCAGATACTCTATATCATGGGTATGTGTAGACATGCTGACTGTGTCCAAACTCTGGGTAGGGGATGTGGGAGTGACAACCTCACAGGTAGACTGACCCTCTTCAACCACAAACTTTGTCTCTTCATCACCACCATCATCAACAAAGGTTACCGATGTTCTCACATCAGGCGGTAGTAGCTCGACAATGATGCTGGCAGGCTCACCTGTGATTAGAGCAATACAACGCATCAAGAAGAGAAATAAAAGAAGAAATAATCAGTCTTATGTTATGTAACCTTGAGTTAAGCAATAATAGGTGCAAATGCAATTAAACAAGTAATTAATGTAGACTTCAAGATACATTTCTATAACACGTAGAAAAAATGGTATGCTCATACTATTTGCAGGTGGTTGTGGTACATCATTACCAGATATGCCTAAACAGACAAAATGGAGTTAGAAAGAGGGATGATCAGCATCAAAATGAAGATGACATATGAAAGACATACATCTTCTACTTATAAATCTAAATAATTACATCTCTATCCTCTCTCTCTCCCCATTTCCTCTGTCCCCTCTATATCTGTCTCTCAATTTCTATCTCCCTCTCTTGCTATATGAAACATATTAAATGCATACATGGAGCATCACTAGTAGACACCCTTTGGTCATCCTCCGCCTCTGCACCTATGTCCAGCACTACGCTGGGAACTCCCAATGAGCTGATTGGATCCCTTAAAGTAGACAGAAACTTCTCCATCTTAGTGAGTAGTGGTTTGGTAGGAGGACCACCATCTGTAGCCCTTTGGTCCCATACTATAACACTGTCTTTTTTTTTCACCTTGGAGATCAGATCACTGGCCTGATGTCTGATGATGCCGTAGTCTTGGGCACTGACATCCACAGCATTCACATCATCGACCACCTACTGCATGATACAGTCACTAAAGGGATTGTCAGCTAAGACATTTTGTAAGATGCATGACCCATGCTGACAGAGGGCCTGCACTATAACCGCATTATCAGTATTTGAGAATGCAAGTTTACATGGGCTAGATGTTTTCTTTTGGGGGGGGGGGTATCACTATATAGGAGTAAAAAACACAAACAAAATATATGTATCAGAAAAAGAAGCTGTAACTGGCAAGAAAACAAAAATGCATTTATTCAGGTATCATTAAAATGTACATAACTGACTTGTATGAATAAACACATCTAATAAATAAATGTTCTTGCCCCCACAACCAATGCCATGACAACCCTGACTAAGGATGAAGAAATGTGTAACTCTGAATATGTTGCAGCATTAACAATGTATCAATATATGAAATGAAAATTTTACCATTTCCGATGATCTTTGTGACAGGCATATACAATAGGCTTAATACATTTTTTTTTGTCTAAAATGTAACTTTCACATTGTTACTAACAACATAAAAATTTTTCACATGTGTTCACATCCTCAGAGAAATGTTGCTATAAAGGCATATAACATTAGATGAGGATCCTTCCAATAACAACTTGTATACCTTCTATACCAACAGAAATAGACAAAAGTGCAGACATCATGCAATGTAATCTGAAAAAAATAACATCACAACTGTTTGGCTATTAATTATAAAGAAACACCACATACCTTGACAAGATTTGTATTAACATTTGGCAAAAGTACTGCAGTTGTAGCAGTCAGTCAGCAGTACCTGAAGCTGGCGAATACAAGCAGAGTCTTTTCTACTGGGATACAATTCCATAACGCTGGTTGTGTTATATAGTGCACATTAATCCAGCTGTAAATAGTGAATGTGTAAATCAGGTGTCGTCCGATTATCATTCATGAATCGCACAATCTGCCGAAAGTCCAGGGTAGGTAAACATGGTGCATGGATTTATTTATTTTTTATTTATTTATTATATTATAGAGTATGATTATTATTTATTATACAGTGACCCCCTCCATTAATATTACAAAACGTGCATGCTGATTGGTCAGCGTGCCCACTGTAAATCCCACAATATATCAAAGGAAAAAGGTCCACACGCCCGGACTTTTTTCCGTTAGTATAAAGTGCTCAAGACATTTCTTTTTTTAACAAATAAAAAAAGAAAAAGAAAAAAAAAATGGAGCAACGGAGACTGTCTTTTCTCTGTTGCTTCTCTTTCAAAGCATTGATGTATTAGGTATGCGTGGGACACAAGTCCCATACACATGCTCAGTACATCAAAACAAGGAAGCAGTGTGCCACAACCAGCAGAAGAACAGTAATGTGCCGTTATGCAAAGACATTAATTAAGAAAAGTACTTTTTTTAAATAATGTCATTGTATAATAGCAATAACCAACTCCGTGGTTGTGCTATATTGAAATTTACCCACGGATGGCTTTATTTCATCACTCGGGCTTCGCCCTCATGATTAACCCACACCAACCATGGGTAAATCTTCACTATACCACACCACTTATAATGACGTACTTAGAAGATAAAACATTATAGGACATTTGGGCATATATATATATATATATATATATATATATATATATATATATATATATATATATATATATATATATATAAGGGATAAATGTGCCGCTGAGTAGAAAATGAGTCTAAGTTATGTGAAATGACTAAAACTGAAACATACAAAAACAAATTTCTAAATAAATGCAAATCATAATGGCATTACTTTACAAATGTATCAAAAGACAGTACTGCTTAGAAAAGAAAAGGAACTCCACAGTTTTGTGTCATGATTTCTTAGAATAACTATTGCAAATATCCCATTCATTCAGCCGTCAAGTGAAATGACAAAAATGTGTATGTTGCTCTTTAACTATAAAGTGTTAGAATGTCACAGCTTGAGTATATGCACTCCTCTTTCTCTGCCTTATAAATACTTGCTGTATGTGGCACATACGGTTAATCTTCCCAATGTTACATGTTAACACTGTGGTTTCCAGGTTCAAGTCTAGAGAGAGTGATGCTGTGTGAAACGAGGGATCCTTAATGTCCGCATTGTCATGGTATAACACCACAGAGTTAAGAAATTGTCACACACATACATTTTTCTTTGTTTTTGTATTATTTATTTGTTTATTGATTTTTTTTTTTTTTTTTTTTTTGGGCTTCATCCTTTGCCCAAAACTTGGCATTGGGCATCAGTGACATACAGAGGTCACTAGCAGTGAATGGTGGTTTGCTTATCAAGTTAAAAGCTAAAAAATTGAATTTGAATTCCCTGATGAAGTTGTGGTACTGTCCCAGATGTTTACCCCCTTACTGGATGAGGTGCAATAGATTCTTGAGCATTTAAATGAATATGCGCCTGGTGATGTAAAAGGCAGTTGCTGCATACCACTTAAAAACTTAAGTAAGTAAACTGGTGAAGTCACTATAACAGCTGACTGAATGGCTAATTCTCTAGTGAATAACATTTTTAACAAACTGGATAATCCTTTCAATGTTAAAATAAGTGCTGCTAGTGGTCAGTCTGTGCTTATTGACAAATATTTGAAGGTTAAAAACAGTGTTAGAACTCCAGACATTAAAAGCATTATTAAGGAGTTTGACAGCAAACTATTTAAGTATAAATCATTGGGTTATGATCATTTTTATCTTAAGCAATGTGATAACATTTGCCTCTAGGTTTCTGGTTTTAAAAGTTCCTAATGACATTAAAGAAGATGGTGCTTATAAAGAACTTGTCACCTTATTTAACAATACTGGAACAGAAGTAAAGAAAATCCTTATTAAGCACAATGAAAAAACGTCCTATATTTTAGAACAGCAGATTAAAGTATTGGATAACAGTGTTTTAAATTATGATGAATTTGATATATTTCAACAGTGTTATGAGTCATTGTTTGGAGAATGGACAAACATATTGAGAATCTCATTACTGAAAAATATCAAAACATTAAATAGAGAAATAAGGGACATGTGCAAATAATTTGACATGCCCTTTAACTCACCATCCACCATCTAAAGTGCTTGTAACCAAACAAGAAAAGGAGAACATTCTTCCAGGCAATCCAACTTTCATTTTTTACAGGAGGAAGACTCCCTCCCCCTTCTGAAATGTTCAGAGGGGATTGTGAGTCAAGAGAAAGGTCTGTCAGAGGCCTGCAACATAAAACAGCAGACACCTGCTGAAAAGAAGTAAACAAAGTGGGATCCACAAGCACAGAGTACTTGGGGGAGAGGAAGTGAAGAGGGTGGGCAGAGGTACCCTTGTAGACAAATACATTAAATTCAGGTTATGCTTGCCCTATTTTTTATTTAACTTCCAATATTTTTTCTGATGCTCAATATTGTGTCTTAAAGAAATTATTTTCATTCATTTCTGGAAAGAGAATTAAATAGGTAAGCCTTATTTTAGATTTTAAAATGCTTATAAGAAAATTAAACATACTGTACATATAAAAAGATGTTGATTTTTTTTTTAGAAACAGCATTTTGTTAAAACATTAAAATGTTTGTTCAAGCTGAACCTTTATGACATAGCAAACATTTTCAAATGCATGTAAAAAGATTTCTGTCAAACACTGACAAATAAAAGTGAATATAAGTGGTTTAATATGAGTAAGGATGAAAGATTGGCCTTGCTGAGTCTAAGAAAAATGAGCCATCTCAGATTTTTAAAATTGACAAAGACAATAATTTAGTCATTATGGCTAGCAAGGATTATATCACAAAAATTAATTTACACTCGGCAGGTGCCAGTTGTTATATAAACCCAACAACTGGGGATGCACAAGCCAGTGCATTTCTTTGTGCCCGTCCCAAGCCCGGATAAATGGGGAGGGTTGGGTCAGGAAGGGCAGACAGCGTAAAATGTTGCCATATGATACATGCGGACAACAGTACAAATATACATACCGGATCGGCCGAGGCCCGGTTAACAAAGACTGCTACCAGTACTGTTGGCCAACAGGGTGCTGGTGGAAATTGGGCTACTGTTAGCCGAAGCAGGAGAAGAGGGGGAAGGCATGCCTGAAGGCAGGTAAAGGCTAGGACTGTTGTAGTGAGGGTCAGAACTTTGAATGTTGGCAGTATGACTGGTATAGGGAGAGAGATAGCTGATATGATGGACAGAAGGAAGATTGGTATATTGTGTGTGCAAGAGACCAGATGGAAGGGGAGCAAGGCTGGGTGTATTGGAGGTGGGTTCAAACTGTTTTATCATGGTGTGGATGGGAGGAGAAATAGTGTAGTGGTTATCCTGAAAGAACAGTATGCTAAGAGTGTTTTGGAGGTGAAAAGAGTGTCGGATAGAGTGATGTTTATGAAGCTGGAAATTGATGGTGTAAAGATGAATGTTGTTAGTGCATATGCTCCACAAGTTGGGTGTGAGATGGATGAGAAAGAAAAATTTTGGAGTGAGTTGGATGAAGTGGTGATGACTGTACCCAAGGGTGAGAGAGTGGTGATTGGAGCAGGGTGGCCTAATGGTTAAGGTGTTTGCCTTACAAACACAAGGTACAGGGTTTGAGTCTCACAAGGGATAATTGGCTAAGCTTAAAATGGCTCACAAGGGCAGTTAGCTTAGTACTAATCTATGAACCTATTTCAGTGGGCATGTTGGTGAAGGGAACAGAGGGGATGAGGAAGTGATGGGTAGGTATGGTGTTAAGCAAAGAAATGCAGAAGGTCAGATGGTAGTGGATTTTGCGAAAAGGATTGACATGGCTGTGGTGAATACGTATTTTAATAAGAGGGAGGAGCATAGGGTGACATACAAGAGTGGAGGAAGATGCACACGGGTGGAATATATCTTATGTAGAAGGGCCAGTCTGAAGGAGATTGGAGACTGTAAAGTGATGGCTGGGATAAGTGTAGTTAGGCAGCATAGGATGGTGGTTTGTAGGATGACATTGGTGATCAAGAAGAGGAGGAGGAGTGTGAGGACAGCACCAAGGATCAAATAGTGGAAATTGAAAAAGGGTAATTGTGAAGTGGAGTTCAGGGAAGAGTTAAGACAGGCACTGGGTGGCAGTGAAGAGTTACAGAATAGCTGGGTAACTACAGCAGAGCTAGTAAGGGAGATGGCTAGAAAGGTGCTTGGTACAACATCTGGAAAGAAGAAGGAGGACAAGGAGACCTGGTGATGGAATGAGGAAGTACAGGAGAGTATACAGAGAAAGAAGTTGGCGAAGAAGATGTGGGATTTTCAGAGATATGAAGAAAATAGACAGGAGTATAAGGAGATAAGGTGCATGGCAAAGAGAGAGGTGGCGAAGGCTAAGGACAAGGCATATGAAGAGTTGTATGAAAGGCTGGACACTAAGGAGGGAGGAAAGGACCTGTACCTATTGACTAGACAGAGGGACCGAGCTAGTAAAGATGTGCAGCAAGTAAGGGTGATAAATTATAATGAGGGAAATATACTCACAAGCGAGGAGAGTGTGTTGAGCAAATGGAAAGAGTACTTTGAGGGGCTGATGAATGAAGAGAATGAGAGACAGAGAATGTTGGATGATGTGGTGATAGTGAATCAGGAAGTGCAACAGATTAGCAAACAGGAAGTAAGGATAGCTATGAAGAGGATGAAGAATGGAAAGGCTGTTGGTCCAGATGACATACCTGTGGAAGCATGGAAGAATTTAGGTGAAATGGCAGTGGAGTTTTTAACTAGATTGTTTAATGAAATCTTGGAAAGTGAGAAGATGCCTGAGGAATGGAGAAAAAGTGCTTTGGTACCGATTTTTATGAATAAGGGTGATGTGCAGAGCTGTAGTAACTACAGAGGGATTAACTTGATCGGTCACTGAATGAAATTATGGGAAAAAGTAGTGGAAGCTAGGTTAAGAAGGGAGGTGGTAATTAGTGATCAGCAGTATGGTTTCATGCCAGGAAAGAGCACTACAGATGTGATGTTTGCTCTGAGAGTGTTGATGGAGAAGTACAGAGAAGGTCAGAAGGAGTTGCATTGTATCTTTGTGGACTTAGAGAAAGCATATGACAGGGTGCCTAGAGAGGAGTTGTGGTATTGTATGAGGAAGTCGGGAGTATCAGAGAAGTATGTAAGAGTGGTACAGGATATGTACAAGGGTAGTGTGACAGTGGTGAGGTCTGTGGTGGGAGTGATGGATGCATTTAAGGTGGAAGTGGGATTACATCAAGGATCAGCTCTGAGTCCTTTCTTATTTGCAATGGTGATGGACAGGTTGACAGACGAGATCAGACAGGAGTTCCCGTGGACTATGATGTTTGCAGATGACATTGTGATCTGTAGTGAGAGTAGAGAACAGGTGGAGGAGACCCTGGAGAGGTGGAGATGTGCTCTAGAGAGAAGAGGACTGAAGGTCAGCAGGACTAAGAATATATGTGTGTGTGTGAATGAAAGGGAGGATAGAGGAATGGTGAGGATGCAGGGAGTAGAGATGGTGAAGGTGGATGAGTTTAAATACTTGGGATCAACAGTTCAGAATAATAGTGAGTGTGGAAGACAGGAGAAGAAGAGAGTACAGTCAGGATGGAGTGGGTGGAGAAGAGTGTCAGGAGTGATTTGTGACCGACAAGTACCAGTAAAAGTGAAAGGGAAGGTCTAAAAGAGGGTAGTGAGACCAGCTATGTTATATGGGTTGGAGACAGTAGCAGTGACAAAAAGGCAGGAGTCAGAGCTGGATGTGGCAGAGTTAAAGATGTTAAGATTTGCACTGGGTGTGATGAGGGTGGACAGGATTAGGAATAAGTATATTAGAGGGTCAGCCCAGGTAGGAAGGTTTGGAGACAAAGCCAGAGATGCAAGATTACATTGGTTTGGACATGCGCTGAGGAGGGATGCAGAGTATATTGGGAAAAAGATGTTAAGAATGAAGCTGCCAGGTAACAGGAAAAGAGGAAGGCTAAGATAAGATTTATCGATGTGGTGAGTGAGGACAAGCAGGCGGTTGGTGTGACACAGCAAGATGCAGAGCACAGGAAGAAATGGAAACAGATGATCCACTGTGGCGACCCCTAATGGGAGCAGCCGAAAGAAGAAGAAGAAGGTGCCAGTTGTTATATAAAGGTAGAGAGCAAATTTGTGCAAGATAGTTACCATATAATTTCAGCTTAGTAGATTTTGTAATTCAACAGCATAGATCATTTGAAACTGTTAATTTTTTAACTATGGATTGCCAAGAATTGGTGTTATCTTTGGCATTCCAAAAATTCATAAAAATGAAAACAATCTGTCATTTAGAGCTATTGTTTCTACCAAAGGAAAACCTTACCTTTGTCACTATATTTAGATGCAGTAATAAATCTCATAGTCCAAACTTCTAAATTGTATTTACAAAGCTCATGGTCATTTTTAAATGAGTTGTATTCTTATAAATTTAAGGGCACAGATAGGTTTTTGGTAACTTTGAATGTCACGTCTTTATATGACATGATTCCACAAGATATAGGCATTGAACATTTAAGGAATTATTAAAGTAAATTTATTACAATGAGTAATTTAGAAGCTAATAACATCTGTTTACTATTGGGATTAATTTTAACTATTTTTTTGTATTTGATAACAGTGTATGTATCACCCAATATGGGAATAGTGTAGCACCAGCATTTGCCAATTTGGTAATGGCTTGGAGGGAAAGTCAAACTTTGGAGACACATTCTTTTTTTCATTAGTATCACTCTACAAATGATACACAGATGATTTTTATGGAAAGGAACTGAAGAACAATTTTACAAATTTCTTTTGGACTTAAATGCTAGCAGTATTTATTTATTTTTTTAATTGACTACAGGAGGGTTGGGAACCAGCATTAACTCTTTGGATATTTCATTGAACCTACTGTACACTTAGATGTAAAAAAGTTCACTAATGTTTACAGAAAAGGGGCATTTGTACTAGTCAATATAGTAAATTAATGAAGAAGAATATTGAAAGGGTGCAATATATAAGGTTAAGTGGGCTGATTAGTAATGATGAAGCTAAGGACACTTTCTTAGTGAATTATTTTTGGAAAGAAGACATCCTTACACTATTTTGAAAGCACTAGAAAAGGCAATTAGGGATAACATAACGAGTACATTTACCCCCATTCTAAGACCAGGATATATATTTAAAGAAAGAAATAATACAGAGGAAAGTGGCATTTTTTTGCTAGTGGATTTATACTATTGGTCAGACAACCAAGTTTATTGTTAAAAAAGGAAATAATTTAAAATGGTTATTGGAACATCCTTTAAAAGGTGTCTAGAGTGAGACAGGTGCTTTTCCATCTAATGGATGCAAAGCTTACAGGTTTATTGAAACTAGTATTTTTTTTTAATTAGCACAGCTTACTGCAGAATTTTATATTAATTGATTTTACCCATGGGATAGTATTGGCATTGTATATGTTGCTAGATGCTGCGGCTGTGACAGTTTCTATGTTGGTAAGATGACTAGGAAGCTCACAGTGTATATATGAGCATAATTTAGCCATTAGAAACAAAGATGCCAATAATGCATTATCTATGCACATCCTAACTTTTAGAACATTTGCCTCTGTTATTATAGATCATGTGTTTACCAATTCTGGCAAAGAGGTCAATACAGAATTTGACTAAAGAACTGAAACGGCAGGTATTATTGAGGGCTGATAAATTTCTGGATCTGAATGACATCATTAACATTACATTTTTATTAACAGCCTTATCGAGGCAATAAGTATTTATTGTATTTTTTCACTATTAGTATTTTTGTTTGATTAATGAACTAATAATATGTAGATTTTTTTTAGTTGCTAATTGATTATTTATACTTATTGGGGTGACTTTTGTTTAGCAATAATGGTGGTCAGCTGATAATGGCATATGATATATTAAACAAGTTACAAAAGGGTAAGCATTTTGTTATTTTAGTCATTCTGATGAAGTTCTTGATGAAATGAAAGAGTAAACTTGCTCAAAATGTATTAGTTGCATGAAGTGATTTATTCTTAGAAATAAATGCTGCCTTCTATATATAACTTAATTTATTTAACAAATGAAAATCAAACACATAGCAGATTGTCATAATTAGATCTCCACTTATGTTGAAATTGTTACATTTCAATTTACAAGGTCAAAATGTTAGCTATCCAGTGGCATTAAATGTTAATAAACAACATTTAGTAGTTTAGCCTTCTTTGTAGTCATGGGTTCAATTCCCATGTGCTATTAGTTTTTACAGCTCACTAACCCATTATGTCCTAATTTATATTATTTTATCTCTTACCAACACTGATTATTACCAACATCATAGATCTGATAAAATGTCTTATCAACCTGTCAGAAAACTATATGTATGATTACCATCTTCCATAACAGAGAGAATAGCCACAGGTGACTATACATCCTTTGAAATGTAATTCAGATAACATCATAAAAAAGCAGTTGAGGATTTTACAGTGGAACATGGATAAATACATTGAGTATCCTGTATCCTATGTGACCATGTCTCACTATCATATTTTATACCTGCAGTTTCATTTAAAACAGTCATACCAGACCATTTTTGTCCTTTCTATTGGACAGATGTAACTGGCAAGACTGTCTGCCATTGTGCACAGGCTATTACACATGAGATCTGAATTTGGCTCCAATTGACTGCCATATTTTTAGGCATCCTTCAGAAGACATGTCAGGTGGAAATGAGGGTGGTGCTCCATTTAGAACCCAAAGCTGATGTCAGGAGGATTCCAGGATCTTTGGTGGATTCCTTGTAAAGCAATACAACCATAGGCTTCTGCAAAACTATACTGGGTCTTAGTACAAGGCTAAGGTTTGGAAGGGCTTGGCCAAGGCTGTCTCCAGTTCATCTGGCATTCCATGCATTGGTTAACAATGTCATCACCATTATACTGAACAGAATAGACACAAGCAGGCTCTCCTGAGCCAGTGGGAGGCAGAATTTAGAGGTGCTGACAGCCCTGAGTTGTGTAAATATTGTGACCCATCACCACCCAATACATTACCATGGACTGGCTAGGCAATACACTTTTGCATTATGCTTATTTTTGCGTTTTCTGCTCTGTATAGCTGCTGAAGACAAAGATGGAAATGGGGAGGAGCATCAGGAGCAATTATCATGCCTCAGACAGGGACAGGATAAGTATGACTCAAGTATCAATGCAAGCAAGATCATAATACATCTGAACGTTATTACATTTTTCCAAATTTCAGGGCATCAGTCCGTTTGAGGTTGAGACATAGAAGAATGAGTAAACAAACTTTACCTATATATCAAGCATACATGTCTGCTCTAATAGCTCCTGATCATTGTATTAGGCGATGTATAAATCAACTTAGCTGTGCGAGGGTTCAGTTCAAAGCAGCACTTAGCTTTTAGTACAGAACAGTGTATGAGAATTATTTTTTGCAATATTAAATAACCTCAGACTTTCCATTTTTGTAAATGGATGTCTTTACTTGGAAAGTATATATCAAATGTCAGAGAAACCTAGCTATTCGTCTAATGTGTATAATAGCACTGAGACTGATATATTTTATGATGCATTTATGACTTCACTTTATATCTGGTCGTGCCAAAGTTTCTATTTTTAAATATTAAAATGATATGGAACTAATGTTATATATTTTTCCCGCCTCAATCCTGTCGCACTCTGTCTTATTTTTTTTTTCCCTGTGTGGAATATTGCGGCTGCAACACAAATTATCATCAGAATGGGGAGTTAGACCAACCACTGAGAATAGGACTGCCATATCTCCATAGATATCTGTTGTGGTACAAGCACATGCAACACAGACACACAGCACATCTGTATCACAACCTGACAGCATTTCATCCGCAACTGCTGCGCTACCTGCTCCATCTGTGAAGTGTGTTCTCTAGATTGCGTAACTAGATAGGTACGTAGTTTGGATCCAGTAGTTACTGACCACACTGACAGTCTGTGTCCCTCTAGTGCTATGTAGGTAATACCAAACAGTCCAAAGAGCAACATTAACCAGGCACAATACCCCTCCTTCAGGAAAAAGGCATCACAGCCAAAAATAAAACTGAAATTTTCTTTATTACAACAAATAGTCATACTGGCTATGTAGGTAATGCCTTATCCACAGATTTGATGTATAGCTTTATAGTAGGACTGGGCTCCTCTACCACTTTCAGTCATTTTAGCACACGTCACCCTAGCAATACAATGGTGATGTCATCCTTTCAGATATGTGCTGTTTCACAGGTTGTAATAAAATTTATTGGGAGGCACTTGCAATTCATGCCATGTTCTCTAGCTTGTGATCTTAGCTATGTAGTGGGTTCATATTCAGACATTAATCCATCAACTCAGTTGTGTCAATATATGTGTGAATGTACATGTAGGTAGGAATGGCATCGTCCACAGATCTGATGTGTAGATGTTGAGCTGAAGAGGGCTCAGGGCTGTATCACTATTTTCTGTCCATTTTACCACAGACTACTTTGTTAAACACTTGTGAACCCATTTGTTGAAATGCGATTTATCTTAAATCTGCAGTAAGCCTTCTGCTTTGACCTCAGGAAATAATGCAATGCTCTCTAGCTTGTGGACATTGTAGGGCATGAGTTTAAATAAGGCATTCTCTAAGTATTTTGCATGAGTGCTCTACACTCATAGGCAAGACTGCATAATGCAACACGTGGTTGGGAACACATACTGTCATGCAAGATTTTGAGACAATGAGACAGATCATACAACACTTTCACATATGCCGTGCCTCCATTTCCCTCGCCACCGAAGAAGAAATGGCACCACAGCCAGTGAGGTCACTGGAAAAGCAATACAGTAACTGTGAATTAACAGGCTATGAAGGTACTTTTATAGCAGATATTGTTTTTAACCTGTCAGATAATCGGCTGAATAAATATGAAAGACAAGTGCTTAATAAGGGATTAACATTCGTTCCAGCGAACACTTTTGGAATTCAAGTTTTTTATACGTAAACAATTTAAAAAGTGTTTTTTTTTTCACATGATAGTAATCATGATATACAGTCTGTTAATCATATTTCTAGAAATAGTACATTTATACCGGCTTCCAATCATGTCATTTCTATGCTTGAGAAGTTAGTTGAAAATTAGATTTATTCATATTTTACCAGTAAACCTAAAATGCTTTTATAACTTTCTGCAAAATGAATATAAAGCCATTCAAGCACTTTATGATAATGATGAAATTGTTGTGAAACCAGCTGACAAGGGAGGCAGCATTGTATTATTGAAAAAAATACATTATATTAATAGTATGTCAGAAAGAAGTCCAGATTATGAACAGACTGGTGCAAGTACAGTAAGATGTTTCAACAAGGACATATCACAAAATAAGTTTTTGAATATTTTCTTTAGGAATCAATAATTTTTCCCCAAAATACATAAATGTCAGGTTAACACACCCTTTTAACCGATAGTATCTGCACAAGGGAGGGTTATGGAACCCATACTGAAGTACCTTGAAAACAAATTTAAAATGTTTTGAGTATATCTACCACTATTATTATGAAGGACAGCTCTCATTTTCTGGAATTATTATATGAATGGACTTGACATCATAGTGTACTTAATTGCTATACGGTTACACTCAATGTAGACTCTTTGTTTGCATGCATCCCTAATGATCTGGGTATTCATATGGTTAAACAATACATATTAGGACATACTTGCCTCACTGATATTAATGTAAACCTTATATGTGATTTATTGAGAATTGTTTTTGAAAATAATGTATTTTTGTTTCAAAAAATTATTATAAACAGGTTATGAGTATTGATATGGGGACTCCTGTGGAAAATTCGTAGGCAAATCTAGTTATGAATTATTGGGAAATAATCAGTATCCAACAATAATTTCTGTAATAATGTGGTTTTCTATAAAAGATTTGTTGATTATCTCTTTCTTTTGTGGAAAGGCTCTTTATGCGATTTAAATGATTTTATTACATATCTCCATACTACAACAACCTTCATAAAGTTTAAAAAGAACATACAGTACAGAAGTATAGACTTTTTGGACCTTACCCTATGAAGGATGTTAAAGGTCAGTTGCATACTACCATTTATAAAAAGGAAGTAAAGATGTGTTCATATCTAGCATGGGATGGTATGCATCCAAATTGTATGTTTGATAACATTGTTAGAAATCAAATGTCTAGAGGCAGTAGACTTAACACACTTACAAATGATCTAATACAACAGTTACAAGATGTGGCTAATGAGTTTAGTAAAAGGGGATATCATACTAATAGGGTCTAGCATATGAAAAAATGACATTATAAAAGAGAGGGGCTTTTTGTATCTGCCTATTTTTTCAGGTAACACTAGGAATAGCAACAAGATACATATAAAAGAAGAGTAGATTTTTGTTAACATATGATCAAAACACAGTATTAAACATATTATTAGAAAACATTAGTCATTTTTATTACAAGTACCTGAGTTAACAGAAATTGCATCAAATAATCCATCATTTAGTTACAAGAAATGTACAACATTAAAAAATAGGTTATGCTATAAAGAACAAATTAAAAGTAAACTACATAAGAATAAGAAAATGGGCACTAAATGTAAAAATTGTAAATTTTGTAAATAGATATACACAAAAAGTACATTCACTCATCCAGTTAGCAATGTTGTTCTATATACATGTGCATGGAAATTGTAACACAAAAAATCTGATATATATGGCAAGATGCACTGTGTCCATCTTATTATATAGGTAAAATGAATTGAAGTTTAAAAGGTTGTATATGTAGTCATTTATCTGATATGAGAAGATGTGTTGAAACAAATACACTATATAAACATATATGCGATACACACAATACTCATGATTTTAAGTTTTTAATTTTAGAAAATATTCCCATATATCTTATAGGGGATGACATCAATAATCTGAAGAAAAGACAGGAAAATAAATGGATTTTGCTTTAGGACTTTTAATCCAACTGCTTAAATGAAATTTTTACTCTTAAACCCAAATTAAAGTATGTTTGTAATTGTGTTAAATATTTTTTTATCTGTTTTATTTTTTGTATATATTTTTTCTTATTTAGTGGTGGTGCTGCGGTAGCGTTGTTGCCTCACAGTTAGACATTGCACGTTCGATTCTCAGAGCGTCTTCTGTGTGTCGACATGTGTGAATGGGCATTCCTTCATTGAAGGTTGTGCATTAGGCCCGGCAAGCCAGCACGTAAAAATCTACTGCCAATCATTAGTGGACCGGAGTTCCGCTGTGGTGACCCCTAACCAGGAAAAGCCGAAAGACAGTTTATTTTTTCTTATTTATATATTTTTATGTTTGGTTATATGGATAGAGTTTTATATTAGGATGTTAAAGATTTAACTGAATGATTAGTTTTAATTACACAGGCATTGCTGATGTATTTATAGTGGTCTGTAATGTTATCTGTTTTACAAGCCTGAGGAAGTAGTTTAACTGTGAAAAGTTTGTAGCTTGTGAATAAACAGTTTATATTTTCCTAGTTGTTCCAGTATTTCTATTTGATTATCAAGGCCAATGCATACAGGTAGTTTTCTGGCCAATTCCCTCCCCAAACTGACATCACCATAACCATCCTAAAAATCCACCCATGCTATGATGTCACAGCTCCCTGGTCCTTCCCAAGGAAACAGTACATGAGTCAAGTCTCCTGCTGTGAGCTGTGAACCACAGCAGGTAACAGCTCAAATTACCCTTAGCACTTGGACAGCTAGGGAAGATACGTGTGAAGGGGGAATGGAGATGAGTCAAAGTAGTACAATTCAGGCTTCACAAAAGACTGCAATTTAAATTCTAAAAAAGAGGCAGCAGTAAAAAGCACTTTGAAAGTCTGTTCTGTGGCATTTCCACTGTTTGTGTTTTAAGTAGTCATTGAAGGGCATGAAATGTTACTTAAAACTGACAAAGACAGCTGTGTATACATGCAAAATCAATGCAGTGACAGGAGCTTTAGGAATAAAGAGGCCTGCATGATGTAATTTGTTACAGACAAGCACTGCATTGTGGGATACCTAGAGGCAGACTAAACAATCAGGATCACTTCATGATGCTAGACCAAATGTGGTCAGCCTCAGAAAAATGTTTAAAAACCTGTAAATAGTCCCAGAGTAGTGCTAAAATGTAGGAAATACAAAACTATGATGAAATAAACATGTTTTTTGAGTCTGTGGGTGCTGTTCTCCATTAAAGCTCAACATATGCCGTGCTGCTCTTTGGTAATGTCATGCCTTCAAATATACTCTATTTCACAGTTAAATTAAGAATTCTCCTGTAGCATGTGCAGTCAATATAATATCATATACCTTGTGTGGTTAGATATGTAGGTGTTCTTGTTTTCTTGTAGTAATTTTATACTGTCTTGTCTCATTCACTCAACTACCTACAGCGCACAAAATAATCTACCGACTCACAGACTGTCGTGCTGTCTCAACTCTACTTGCCAAATACCAACCCAACATGCAACTAAGATCAGAAAATCATCTACTTCTAAAAGTAGAAAAGCCCACCTTACCTGCTGGTCAACTCATCTACTCCTTCACCATCGCCAAACTATGAAACTCACTTCCAACTTCTTTAAGAAACACAGGCAGCACCACCACCTTCAAACAAATACTGAAAAATCATCTCAACTCTTCCTGCCTATGTTCCTGCTCTATAAACTAACCTCTTCACTCTCCTTATATGATTACTAAACTCCTATGCCTTTTGCTACTAGTGAATGATGATACTGTCTCCATATTTATTTTTATCTTCACTTGTTGATACTGGTACAATAATACTGATTAATATATCTCTGTTTATACCATTCTGATTGAATTAATCTGGCAGCCAACTAAATTCCTGCTTTAATGTATATTTTATGTATATATTACAATAATCAAACCAACTAGATTCCTGCTTTTATGTATATATTTTGTATATATTACTGTGCTTACTACATGTAACACTGTTTCTACTTCTGTACCAATTAATGTTTATATTTTTCTGTATCTGTGTTCTTGATGGAGCTTTTCTCCCCGGGCCTCCACTGAAAATGTGCTCTTTTATGCCCAGTGGACTTTCCTGGTAAACAAATGCAATAAAATAAATAAATAAATATTTTCATAGTACGAACATTGCCAAAAAATGGTCCATGGGCAAAGAACATCTACCCAAATAGCATAAATAAATATGTTAATGCTACAGCTTAGACAACTGTATTAATATTTATACTTTCATTTTTGTGTACATTTATTTTAGAGACCATATTAATATTCTTACTACTCAATAACTAATATCAGTCTTTATCATAGTAATTGTTAATGAAGGTGATTTTAATTGGCTCTAGGTGATATGGTCATCACAACTAATAGCATCAAATATCACCAAAAAGTGGCATGAGTATTTGCTAGTGTTAAATGAGTTGAGGACTGGCCTACTACAAATCTATGCCAAGGACCCATGCTAAAAGTAGGATGGACTATATGAACCTGTTGACCAATGTGTGCTCACTATAAAGCCCAGCATCCCTGAATCAGTAAGCTACTAGCCTGTTGATGTCCACTTTCTTAAAAATGGGTTACCTGGGATAGCTCTGCTGAGCAAACACTGATGTGAAACCAATCAACCTATAAAAATGAATTAAGGATTCCTACTTTGAATATAGGTTCACTGAGAGGATGCAGTTTGGAAGTGGATAACATGATGTTAAGGAGACAACTGGATATTTTGTGTATCCAGTATATAGGGTGGAAGAGCAATGCAATGAAGTATTTTGACCTGGGATACAGAGTCTACTACTTAGGGGGTGGACAGACTAGAAATTGTGCAAGAATTGTAGTGAGGCAGAGTCTTCTGAAGTCAAAACAGGATATGAGGTTTGCTTGGATTCACATTGTTGAGGCAAAAAGATTAATGAAGGCAAGGCCATTTTCGACTTTTGTTTGGCAAATGGCTTAATGGTGGTCAATATGCGGTTCAACAAAGGAGACTGTCACAAAGTCACCTACAGGAGTGGTCAGCATACAACTCAGGCAAATTTCCTCCTAGTCAAAAAGGGCATTAGGGTCAGGATTGCAAGGTCATTCCTAGGGAAACAGTCAACCACCAGCATAAATGACTGGTAACCCAATCAGCTGCAAGCAGGCTTCAAAGTCAATGGAGACTAAGCTGAAGACATGCAACTTAACTGTAGTGAAAGCAGAGGAGTTTAAGAAAATATTTAATGCTCTAGCACCTCAGGAAGAAGAAGAAGAAATATGCAGAATCAAAAAAGAATGCTATAACCTCAAACTCCATGTGTGAAAATGGTAGAATAGAAATATATTCAATCCAGAAACAGACAAAATACATATAATAAAAGCTGGGTCTGGAAAATTAACAGAAGAAATAAGGAATCCAGATTTAAGTGGGAGACAGAAAAAGATGGATCTTTTTCTAAGACAGAATATTGGTTGGCTAAATAAGATAGCCAAGACAGCAGTCATAATTGCAAAGCACAAGGTATCAGAGAGAGTCTACCAGTCTCTGGAAAGTGACTTAGCAGATAACACAAAGAAACCCTATCAGGTTGCAAGACAATGACAGAAATATAAAGAACATAGTCAATAGATGCCATTCAAATGGAATGCCAGCGGCAACCTGCTGACTGTGTGTGACAGCTGCAAATGTCTTCTGTAACAGTTCATAGTATTTTCTGTGGGACTGAGAAACTTCAGTGTTCTCCCACTGAAAGTACTTGCACATTCTGGAAATAGTCTCAAAGAAAGAACCCCCCCCCCCCCCCCCGCCACCTCCATGAGCTCTCCTCTGGATATAAATCAAAAACATAAGGAGAAAACTGCATTTTTCATTCCATATTCAAAATCTTGACTCTCTTCAGGAAAAGAAGCATCCCCTCCTTCTTTTACCAGAGACCACCTTATTAGAAGGACCAATAGCCCAACAATATAGTTTATTAAACTGCAAATCTTTCAGGTTAAGCAACCCTTCTTCAGTGCAATATAAAATCATTTAAACCAACTACATTTTAAAAGAAGAGAACACGACACAGCAAGCCATTGGCAAGAAATAATCTGTTAGCGGCCTGGGTTTCTTAAAGTTATATATCCTTTCACATTTAAATCAGCAATAGAAAACTGTAGCAAAAGTTAAAAAATAGACTAACAATTTAAATACAACTATAATTATTAAAAAATATGTTTAATTAAATTCATATAAAAAGATAACTATGAATAATTATATAAATATATTTAAATATATTTTACAACTTTTTTACACATATAATTATACTTTTATCTGCTTTTTGCTCAAAATTGGTTTAATGCTTACAGTTGCAATAAAACCCTGAATTCTATCAGCATTTAGTCTTAAAATGCATTTATACTCTACTATTTCTAATTTTTTATTCGTATCACCACCCCTCATATTGTTTTGAACAACTTGTACAACTTTAAAATTAAATATATGTTGCATGCCCTTATCAATACAATGTTTAGATAAGGGAGTACATTTATTTTTATATCTGACATATGGTCTATAATCCTATCCTTAAGCTTTCTACTACATTTCCCTATGTAGAAAGCAGACATACCAAACAAGTTGCTAAACAGACATTCTCCGTAGCACAAGTTACAAAGCAATTAATAAAAAAATATTTTTCCTGTTACTGGATGTGTAAAAAATATATCCCTAAAAATATGTTTACAGGTCACACAATTATAACAAGGAAAAGTGCCTTTCTTATGGCTAGATATACTTATTACCATTATAAATCTGTTTATAGCAAAGTTTCTGCTTAATATTAGCACTTTTCTTATATGCAAAGGATGGGTGCTCCTCTATAATTTTACACAATTCAAGGTGTGCACTTAAAACCATCCAATTTTTCCTTATAATATTCTTAACATCATTGGTCCTAACACTGTTTTATTTTCCTTTTTCCTCTGATACCTAGTAATGTCTTTTGGCTTTTCCCAGTTAGGGGTCGCCACAGCGGAACTCCGGTCCGCTCATGATTGGCAGTGGATTTTTACGGTGCCGAGTTGCCAGCCCGACGCCCAACCTTCAAGCAAGGCACACCCATTCACGCAGGCATGCACCTACCTGCATGTCTTTAGACATCATTTCACCGTGGGGAGGACATGCAGACTCCACACAGAAGGCGCTCCTGCCGTGAATCAAACCGGAGAACCTCTTGCTGTGAGGCGACAACGCTAACTGCTGCTAAGGTTTTGCTAATTTATTTCTTTCACTGTCAACATAATTTTTTGAATCACTTAAAAGAGCACCACCATAACATCTAGTTTTAAGCTCATATGTCATTTCAGAAATTTGTTCATTATACCTTACTCCATCGGTATTCAGCCTACTTAACCTAAAGAACTGGCTTCTGACAATACCTTTAAATACGGGTCTACTTTACATTACCGAAACCACACTTCACTGACACACAAAACACCGACCCCAAATAACCGAAACCACACAACACCGACAACTCACAAAACCGAACACAATTACACCGACACAAACAATGTAAACTACACATGACACACAATGACATATCCACTAACCCTAACCCTAAGGTCCGACACTACCGCACAGTTACCCTACCCGCACCCTAACTCACTTAACCCACCCCTACACCTAAAGACTGTCACTATCGCACACTTAACCTACCTGCACCCTAACCCTAACTCACTTAACCCACCCTAAAACATAAAGCCCGTCACTATCGCACACTCACCCTACCCGTACTCTAAACCGAACTCACTTAACCCGTCCCTAAACTACAGTCCGTCACTATCACACACTTACCTTACCCGAACCCTAACTCCGACACTACCACACACTCACCTTTCCCACACCCTCACCCAAAATCCCACATTATCGCACACTTACCTGACCGCTCCTAACTCCGTCACTATTGCACACTTACCGAGTCACGCTCACACGTTACCCTTGTCGGTCTTTTGGCTGTCGGCAAATCACCTTTTCGGTCAACTTGCTTGTCGGTCGTTTCGTTTCGGTCTTCTGCGTGTCGGTGAAGTGTGGTTTCGGTAATGTAAAGAGGACCCTTAAATACACATAGGGGGTGCATACTATCCCTATGCAAAAATCTATTTGCCTGTATATCTTATTTATAAACACTAGGGTTTATTGTACCATTCTCATTACTTAAGAGAATGTCTAAGCAACAACTCTTTTCTTTAGAATAATTAGCCTTAAACTTTAAAAACTCAGTGGTTGTATCAAGAAAACACAAATAAGCACCAAACGAAACCAATAAAAAGCAAAATATCCTTGCAGGCTGGTTGCATTTTAACAGTTATTTTTGTATCCTGAATCATTAAAGAAGGTTTGGAGTCTGCATGGGTGTTTTATGTCAAGACAATCCACAAATTCCAATAAGACACGTTGTTACCTGTCCAGGTTAAGAATACATTGTCAACAAAATGCTTGTAGAATGTAATATACTGACCATATTCAGTTACAGCAGTATAAATAAAATTATTCTCCCAGTGATTCAGTGTCAGGTTAGCAGAAATATGTGAGAGTGAGGTTCCCATCACTACACCAGATTTTTGATGATAAAGTTCTTCTTCAAACAAAAATGTATTACTGGTATGCACATCATCAAACAGAGAACAAATTGTTTCAATCTCCCTGGCAGTATATTCACTTACAGAGCATAGGAACTCTCTAATTACATCAATACCATAGTCATTGGATATTACAGTAAACAATGAAATAATATCCAGTGTAACAAAATAAAAATCTGAACATGTATTTGCAGCGTACCACTGAAATATTTTGTCAAGAAAGTCCCCAGTGTCTTTAATAAAACTTTGAACATGACTCAAAAAAATGACCTAAAAAGAAATTCTAAATACAGAGAAACAGGTTCAATCACCCATCCTTTCCCTGAACCAATAGGCCTCATTGGTGGCCTTTGCATATCTTTATGTATCTTTGGTAGTCCATATGGGAATGAGGTTCTTGGATGTGACACAGTTAAATAATTCAAAATATCAAGAGTAATATCATTAGATAGCTATAGCTCATAAATATAGCTATTCACTCAATGTATATTGGAATGTAAGGTAGCAAAATTTATCTTCAAAAATATTTTCATCACTTAAAAGCTCCTGGATACAACTTATACAAAAAGTCAAGAATGACAATCGCGCCACCTTTATCTGTCTGCTTAATTACTATTTCTTGATTATTCTGTAGCTTAACTAGAGCTTCATGTTTTCCTTGCGTTAGGTTATATTTTTTAACACCACACTTATTCATATATAATTTGTGTAATTGTTGCTCACAAATATTATGAAAAGCAGTTATAACAAGGGCACTGAGTGGTATGAAAGTACTTGATCCCTTAGGTCCTTTACTAACACTGTTGCCACATTTAAAAATCAATTTAAGGATTATGAACAAACAACTTCAAATCTGTAAGCACTTCCTCAAGCGAATCATTACTTCTAGGTAAAATATTCAGTCCTTTTTGCAGCAAAGAACAGTCATTCTCTGACAAAGTTAGATTAGATAAATTTACTATTGTACTTTTTGAGTACTTATCTCTTGTTGCTCAAGTGGCTGCATGCCTCTGGACCATTGTAATTCCTTTGATCTCCTCCCACTCTTACTTTTCTTCTTCCCCAGAAAGGCACTCTTTGCCTCACCTCTACCTTCTTCAGTAACTGGAAATTCAGAGCAGTTCTCATTCGCTGCAAATCCTCACCAATGATAGGTGGATTGGAGGAAGCTCCTCCCATCACTTCTCTGTTCTCTGAGGCTACAGGTCTCTGGTTGATGGTTTTCTAGTTCTTACTGGGAACACAGGAAGTTCTGCAGGATGGTCAGTTACACTAATATTTATTGGCATTTCAGTATTGTTTAATTTATACAATGAGCCCCTATTAGATACAAACCTCACCTAAGGCCAAGAAAAAAATGTGACCATTTCTAAAGTCATTAATGTATGTAACTATTGAAAGTTTTTGTTTTAATATTGTTTTAAAATGACAGTAAAATAAATACAACACTGTAAAGAAAGCAATTAAAACACTTCAGCTTTGAACAACATAAATGATACATTTTGCCAGCAGTTTGTAAATAACTAATTCTTGTTATTTGTTTATTTTGCTGACTAAAATGTGACTCTTATAATAATGCCATAATGGATGAACTTAATAATTATGCAGATAAGTGTTTAGTACAGAATGCATTTTAGTTAAATGTAAGAATGCAGTTGGCACTGCCTGAACTACAGTAAACTATCTAATTTATGGATAGTTTACAGAGTAAAACAGTTATCAGATAAATTTGAAGTACCTTATGTATCCAAAACTCTGGCTATATTTATATCTGATTTTGACGTCATTGTCTTGTTAATAAAGTGCCAGTAGTCCTACAGATACTACAGTTTATTTTTTATTCTGATATCTGATTTTGTGCAAGAATGGATGATTTTGCAAAGTAAAATAGCTCTAGATAAATCATAAGTACTTTATATCCATGCTTACACTATGGCTTATCAAATTACAACTTTGCGATGAAACAACTTGTTAATTTCAAGTGGACTGAAAGCCAATGGAAAAAATTTTTTTTCTGATGGGTGAAGGGAACATATAGAGCCAGCTTTAGGTGAAATGAAACCCTTTGTGAAAGATTCTATGGTGCTTCCTTCTGCCCAGTATCTCCCACACACACATCACCCTGTGTTCCCCTGCTCCTCCTTTGGGCTTTCCTATACCATCCAGATTACCCTCTCTTCCTTTTCTCCCATTCCTCAGCTTTTTCCTGCATCCTTTCAACACATGCTAACTGGCCAGGACTTGCATTGTAATAATCATCGAGGAAATAATTAAATTAAGCCAGGGATGTAAGGGTCACTAGGCCACCAGAAACCATCTGGGATGGGTTTCAGCGATGCATTTTAAAGGCTTTATAACCACTTTTTTTAATCCAGTGATGTCCTCAACAAAAATTATGATTAAGGAAAGACTTTGTCTTGCTCTTTGGTGCAGCGGTAGCATTGTCGCCTCACAGCAAGAGGTTCTCCCGTTTGATTCTCAGCTGGAGCACCTTCTGTGTGGAGTCTGCATGTCCTCCCTGCGGTCGAGTGGCGTTCAAAAGGCATGCGTGAATGGGCGTGCCTTCGTTGAAGGTTGGGTGTCGGGCTGGCACCTCAGCACTATAAAAATTGACTGCCAATCATTAGCGGACCAGAGTTCCGCTGTGGCAACCCCCTAAAAAAAACAAAAGAACAACAACAACATTGTCTTGCTTTTTACCTTTATTTTTTCTTCATCCTTTCAACATGCCCTAATTTGCCAAAAATGTACAATTACAGAGGAAATAGTTTACTTATCTGGGGGCACTAAACTAAAGACTTATAGATGCACTGAATTATATCTTACAGCTTTTTTCCCAACCTTTTGATACAGTGATAAGCTGAACAAAAATCATGAGTAAGGAAAGAATTGTTGCCTTTTTTTCTTTCAATATATAAATAAGTTGTGTTAAAGGATTCATTTTCAAAAGTAAAAAATGAGCATTTCACAACAAAATGAGAAATCAAATGCTTGTAAAAATACATGTCACATCTGTGAGTAGTGCATATGCTAACATATCAGAAAATAAATATGCAATAAATAAATGTGCAATAATCACTCACCTGCTAAAAAAACTGTATACATAGTAATTTATAGTAGTATGTTGTAAAATAGCAGTCTAACAAACTTAATGTTATGTATGTTGCATGTGCTATATGTAATTTGTATGTGTGTAAATGTCAACTCGGTATTAAGCCTGATGCATGCAATTTCATTTACGTTACCCTTCTTGAGTCTAAATGACAACAAAGCAATAACGTTTACTTTGACTTTTTTTTTTTTTGAAAAGACAGCCACCGTTGTGTACCCCTCTGATGTCTGTCTGGAATGAAACTGAAAGAACAAATAGAACATAGTGACATATTTCAACCTGTTGATTTCACACATATGAACAGTATGCCTCCTTATACCTATCCCAAAAAGATGACACTTGTTTATTACTCTGTTGTTTGACTGTGAAGAACGTGGTAGTAATAATGACCATAGTAATATATTTCAACCTGTTGTTCCTGGACAACACAATGCCACTAGATAAGCTTCATTGGCCTCTGAGGTTTGTGAGGAAAGGTAAAGAAATAATGACTGTGCCATCTCCAACCCCAACACAAGTTATAATGAACTTTCATTGACATCTCTGAGGTTTGATTGTATGGAAGATTAAAGAAACAATGACTACAACATCTCCACCCCCACCACCACACACAGATATACATACACATGCTACAATGACCTGTGTAGATCCCTGCGCAGGTCTACTTCTGTGGGCTAGGTTGGATTTAGGGTAGAGGCCACTCATAAGCCTTTGTTAAAATCTACTTATACATCCTGAGGTGTGACCCCCAGATGTTCCGAGGATCTAAATGTTCTATAATCCGTTCTTTGCTTTGTTTTGAAAGGCTTAACCGTCTTGTCTTTTACTGCTACCCGGAAGCATAGCTTTCAATTGTACAGATTTTTGCCTCATAATTTTGCTCTGTTCCTCATAAAAATTGTGATTTTCTGGCAAATCACTGAAGATTAAAGTCACTAAATATGACAAACGTTTCAGTTTCAGGCTTCATATCTTTCAGAAAATGTATGCTAATGCAAGAACTGTTGTTCTAGCAACTTTCTAAGTCTATAAGAGCAATGTTTAAAATTTGTACTCATTTTTGGACCTTTGTCCCCCCATTATTTTTGGCTCTGTCCACGTTTCTGGTGCTAAGAGGTTGAGAGGTATGCCCAGAAGAGTTACGTAAGTGCCTGGCAATATTATTTGTCTGTAGGACAAATTGATGGTATTATTTTTTTCATACACACACACACACACACAAACACACACACACACACACACATGCTGACATTACTCCTGACAAGCCAGGTCTATCATAATATGCAAACACACACACAAACAGACACAATGCATACTAACAGCCAGGCAAATTGGAAGAATGACAATTCACTTATGGTATGTCTTGAGGGTATTAAATGACACCAGAGTACATGAATATATCTACGCAGAGACATGGAGGGCATGCAGACTCCATACAGAAGACGCTATGGCCAAGAACTGAACCAGATTCAAGCACCATGAGAGGACAGTGCTATTCAATGCATTACTGTGCTAATGGATGTTTATTTTCACACATACACTTCTCTTGCTAGACCACCAAAAATAGTTACTTATGTGCAATGCTGAAGTTTGTGATAGAAAGTACAAAAAATTATTGCAAAATTGTTTCTCTTAAATACACTGCAACTGCTCTAGTCACACAAAAGCATAAGCCATTGCAGTACTAGTTTTACAGTGATTTCAAGGCACACTACTTCTGCCATGCCGGATCAGTGTTATTGTTTTTTAACAGTGATCAAACAGAAACAATGGTGAATCGCTTTTATTCACAGATGGTTTCTCTCTCTATTTCTCTCTCTCTCTGCATCCATCAGTTACAGACACTTTACAGACTGAATGCATCATAGATGCCTGATTGTAATTTAAAAAAATAATAATAACCAAAGGTGTATCTGGATCACCCAGCAGCCTATGCCGGTCCTATGGACTAGTGCCCCACCCCATCAGATAAAAAAGGGGGCTTATGCAAAACTGCAGGAATCCCAACTGGCTTCCTGAAGAAAGTACCCAATCCATGTCACTTTCAATATTTCAACTGAAGAGCTCAAACAACAACAAAAAAAGTCTGCAGTCAAGCAACTAGGACTCCTGAAATGCAGAAACCAATCAGGTCATATCTCTGCACCATGTCCTGATCCTCCTTCCTCACATTTTAATTAAAGAAAAGAAAAACACATTTTTTTTTCTTTTAAGCTACAATAAACTGCTTGCTACATATTATACCCTGAATGAAGTGCTACAGCCCTCAGGTTTTACTTTAAATTTTTTTTTACTTTATTGTAGCAAACTGCTTGCTAGAATGTAACAAGTAGTTGTTACAGTTTATACCCAGCACAAAGTGCTACAGCTTGCACTTAGGTGTTATATTACATTTTTTTTAACTTTAAACTGTAGCAAACTACAGTTTAGACCACACTCAGAGTGCTAAAGTGCCCAGGTATGACTGCAAATGCAATAGTACTTTTAAAAACTGGTATTGCATTAAAGAGTGATCAGGATTGATCCATTGTGCCACCCAGCTGTTTGCACTCAGGGCAATTGCCCTTTTTAACCCAACCTAGCTATGCTACTGATATTATCTGTTGCAGCATCTACTTCAACCATGTTTCACACAAATGCACAGTAGACCTGCAAAACCAGATTATTGGCTGTTTAAATTGAGCAAACAAGAAGGTCGTTCAGTTTCACCTACAGGCAGCCCCCATGCTCACTTACAAATTATAGCCATTTCTGTATATTCGTTAGACATCTAATTTTGATAAAAAATGATGGGTATATAATGGATTTTAACTTTGTGCAAAAGTAGCCACACAATAAGGCATTTCAGGCTGAGTAGCCACACAAAGTATTTTGAATTGCTTCACATAAGTCACATTTGTCAAGTGAAGCCTGAATAAGAGCATCCTGCAGAAAAAAAACAGCACTTATAGTTATTTTATCTATGTACTTCTCATATGTCTGACTCACATAAAATAAACAATAAATAAATAAAATATGGGCTGCATATTATTCAAATAGATTTCAACATCTTAGTGACAGAATAAAGGACAATGGCCCAAAATTAGGGACAGATTTTAAATATTCCTCTTATATACATGTAGAGTTGGTTGAATAATCGATTCTACATTTTCTGAAGGACTTAAAGTATGAAACTGAAATGCTTGTCATTATTTAGTTTTACAACCTTCAGCACTTTACCAGAAACATACCTTTTGCAAGGAACAGACCAAAAATATGAGGCAAAAAAATCAGGAACACTTTAGAGGTATTGATATCTGGTTGTTTGTCAGGGATATAAAATGCCTGCTACAAATTGTAGATATGCCCCAAACACAGCATTATCTATCTGACTCCCTACAGATTCTCGCTGTACCACTGAATACAGATTCCCAATTGTGTTACTGCTGTGACCATCCATTGCTCAAATTTTATAGGCTTTCTGCTTGGTCCCACTCACAGCGATCTAGGCAGTGAATCATAGAGCCTGACAGATCCTTAAATTCACGTCTAGATTGTATGCGTGACCAAGCAGAAAGCCTGTTAATTAAAAAGACGTGCAACGCATTCCTTGTACAGTGTCACATCTGCAGTTCTTTGAGCTTGACTAAAAAAAGGGCAAGAGAGAGAGAGAGGAAGAGAAGTTAGAAAAGTGCCTCTGCCTAAGTATCACACTAGGTGATCACCTAGGTTACCTATGCCTATGGCCAGACATGGAGGCAAGTCCACACATCCTACAAACTTATATAATATCAACTCAGTGGTCTCACAAATAAGAAGAACATTTTAATTTGCTCAAAACAAATGAATCATTGCCAGCACACACTTAGAAACCACACTAGCAGTAATTTACTATGGAAAACAGTGATCAGAAGGTTGGACAGTAAGAGCTGAACTTTCCCAGATGGAACCGCATCCAGTTTGCATTCTGTGTGGTATAGGGAACACTATGTATACAGCACTCTGATTACATCTTTAACTGATTTTGTGGATGAATAGATTCACAAGTCAGAAGGTTGTTGTAAATTTATGTCAAACAATCCTGTCTGATCTCATCTGTCAACCTGTTCATCACCACTGCAGAAACAAAAGGACTCGGAACTGATCCTTGATGTAATCCCACCTCCACCTTAAATGGATCTCACATGATGATGTATGGGCACCATTACAGTCATGATTCATCCATTAGCTATCATGTGATGATGTATGAGTACCATTACAGTTGTGATTCGTCCATTAGCTATCACATGGTGATGTATGGGCACCATTACAGTTGTGATTCATCCATTAGCTATCACATGGTGATGTATGGGCACCATTACAGTCGTGATTTGTCCATTAGCTATCATGTGGTAATGTATGGGCACCATTACAGTCGTGATCGTCCATTAGCTATCATGTGGTGATGTATGGGCACCATTACAGTCGTGATTTGTCCATTAGCTATCATGTGGTGATGTATGGGCACCATTACAGTCGTGATTTGTCCATTAGCTATCATGTGGTAATGTATGGGCACCATTACAGTTGTGATCGTCCATTATCTATCATGTGGTGATGTATGGGCACCATTACAGTTGTGATTCGTCCATTAGCTACATTTAATCACAGCAGCAATTTGATTTGCATTGATGTATCATCTCTACATTCTAATCTTCTTAAAAATTTCTTGACTCATTTGATTATTACCTTAGATAGATCAGAGGAATACTCAGCAGTTTGATACTAAATGTTGTAATCTAGCGAATGAAGAAATTACAGGATAAAGGAACTGGGAAGAACTAAAGGTTAGGGAGGAATATCAAAGGCTCATCATCATCATCTTTCGGCTTTTCCCTTAAGGGGTCGCCACAGCAGATCATCTCTTTCCATTTCTTCCTATCCTTTGCATCTTGCTCTGTCACACCAACCGCCTGCATATCCTCTCTCACCACGTCCATGAACCTTATCTTAGGCCTTCCTCTTTTCCTCTTACCTGGCAGCTCCATCCTTAGCATCTTTTTCCCAATATACCCATCATCCCTCCTCAGCACATGTCCAAACCAATCCAATCACGTCTCTCTTGCTTTGTCTTCAAACTGTCCAACATGAGCTGACCCTCTAATATACTGATTCCTAATCCTATCCATCCTAGTCACACTGAGTGCAAATCTTAACATATTTAACTCTGCCATATCCAGCTCTGACTCCTGCCTTTTTGTCAATGCCACTGTCTCCAACCCATATAACATAGCTGGTCTCACTACTGTCTTGTAGATCTTCCCTTTCACTCTTACTGGTACCCGTCTGTCACAAATTACTCCTGACACTCTTCTCCACCCATTCCACCCTGCCTGTACTCTCTTCTTCACCTCTTTTCCACATTCACCATTACTCTGAACTGTTGATCCCAAGTACTTAAACTCGTTCACCTTTACCAAATCTACTCCCTGCATCCTCACCATTCCTCTACCCTCCCTCTCATTTACACACATATATTCTGCCTTAGCCCTGCTGACCTTCATTCCTCTGCTCTCTAGAGCATATCTCCACCTCTCCAGAGTCTCCTCAACCTGATTCCTACTCTCACTACAGATCACAATGTCATCTGCAAACATCATAATCCATGGGATCTCCTGTCTGATCTCATCTGTCAACCTGTTCATCACCACTGCAAATACGAAAGGACTCAGAACTGATCCTTGATGTAATCCCACCTCCACCTTAAATGGATCTGTCACTCCCACTGCAGTCCTCACCACTGTCACACTACCCTCATACATATCCTGTACCACTCTTACATACTTCTCTGCCACTCCCGACTTCCTCATACAATACCACAACTCTTCTCTAGGCACCCTGTCATATGCTTTCTCCAAGTCTACAAAGACACAATGCAACTCCTTCTGACCTTCTCTGTATTTCTCCAATAACATTCTCAGAGCAAACATCGCATCTGTAGTGCTCTTTCCTGGCATGAAACCATACTGCTGATCACTAATCATCACCTCCCTTCTTAACCTAGCTTCTACTACTCTCTCCAATAACTTCAAGCTGTGACTGATCAATTTTATCCATCTGTAGTTAGTGCAGCTCTGCACATCACCCTTATTCTTAAAGATAGGTACCAAAACACTTTTTCTCCACTCCTCAGGCATCCTCTGACTTTCCAAAATTTCATTAAACAATCTAGTTAAAAATTCCACTGCCATTTCTCCTAAGCACCTCCATGCTTCCATTGGGATGTCATCTGGGCCAACAGCCTTTCCATTCTTCATCCTCTTCATAGCTGTCCTTACTTCCTCCTTGCTAATCTATTTCACTTCCTGATTCACTATCCCCACATCATCCAACCTTCTCTTTCTCTCTCATTCTCTTCATTCATCAGCCTCTCAAAATACTCTTTCCATCTACTCAACACACTCTCCTCTCTTGTGAGTACCTTTCCCTCACTATCCTTTATCACCATTACTTGCTGCACATCTTTCCCAGCTCTGTCCCTCTGTCTAGCCAATCAGTACAGGTCCTTTTCTCCCTCTTTAGTGTCCAATCTCTCATACAACTCTCCATACGCCTTATCCTTAGCTTTCACCACATCTCTCTTTGCCATGTGCCTCATCTCCTTATACTCATGTCTACTTTCTTCATCTCTTTGACAATCCCACTTCTTCTTCACCAGCCTCTTCCTCTGTATACTCTCCTGTACTTCCTCATTCCACCACCAGGTCTCCTTGTCCTCCTTCCTCTGTCCAGATGTCACACCAAGCACTTTTCTAGCAGTCTCCCTTACTAGTTCTGCTGTAGTTACCCAGCTATTCGGTAACTCTCCACTGCCTCCCAGTGTCTGTCTTAACTCTTCCCTAAACTCCACTTCACAATCACCCTTTTTTAACTTCCACCATTTAATCCTTGGCACTTCTTTCACACTCCTCTTCTTGATCACCAACATCATCCTACAGACCACCATTCTATGCTGCTTAACTACACTTTCCCCTGCCACCACTTTACAGTCTCCAATCTCCTTCAGACTGGCCTTCCTACATAGGATATAATCCACCTTTGTGCATCTTCCTCCACTCTTGTATGTCATCCTATGCTCCTCCCTATTCTTAAAATACGTATTCACCACAGCCATGTCCATCCTTTTCACAAAATCCACAATCATCTGACCTTCTGCGTTCCTTTTCTTAACACCATACCTACCCATCACTTCCTCATCCCCTCTGTTCACTTCACCAACATGCCCATTAAAGTCCGCTCCAATCACTAGTCTCTCATCCTTGGGTACACTCACCACAACTTCATCCAACTCACTCCAAAATTTCTCTTTCTCATCCATCGCACACCCAACTTGTGGAGCATATGCACTAACAACATTCATCATTACACCATCAATTTCGAGCTTCATAAACATCACTCTGTCAGACACTCTCTTCAAGTCTAAAACACTCTTGGCATATTGTTCCTTTAGTATAACCCCTACCCCATTTCTCCTGCCATCCACACCATGATAGGACAATTTGAACCCGTTTCCTAAACATCTGGCCTTACTTCCCTTCCATCTGGTCTCTTGCACACACAATATATCAACATTCCTTCTCTCCATCATATCAGCTAGCTCTCTTCCTATACCAGTCATACTGCCAACATTCAAAGTTCCTACCTTCACTGCTACACTCCTAACCTTCCTCCTCTCTTCCTGCCTTTGGGCATGCCTTCGCCCTCCTCTTCTCCTTCGGCCAACAGTAGCCCAATTTCCGCCAGCACCCTGTTGGCTAACAGTACTGGTGGCAGTCGTTGTTAACCCGGGCCTCGACCGATCCGGTATGGAAATATGAAATTTTCGCACCATAAGTTATGTGGCAGAATTTTTACGCCGGATGCCCTTCCTGACGTAACCCTCCCCATTTATCCGGGCTTGGGACCAGCAAAAAGAATATCAAAGGCTGAATCGTGTAATTGATTTGGATAATATGGGCAACTCAGTGATATTTTCAGGAATTCTCCTGAGTATGAGACTGTCCAGGGATCAGAAAATGGGAATAACAAAGCAACATGGTATAACATTGAAAGGTAAAAGAAAATGGAAAGGGAGTGAGAATGTATCTTACAGATAAATTCAGGAACTCTTGTCAGAGAATAACTACATAAAAAGCAAATGAAAGTTGAAAAATGTATTAGACATATTGATAATTCAGAGGCTGAGACTGTTACAATTATTTCAAAGGGGAATGAAAAAACTATGGATGATTTTATTTCTCTTATCCAGAATACAAATAACTCTGAGGCTGGCATTAAAACACAGATATTGGTGACTCTGACATCAATAGAATGACAACTATATATATATATATATATATATATATATATATATATATATATATATATGTATGTATATGTATACGGGGTAATCCCCCTGTAGTATTGCACTATTGTTTATCTGTTTTATTAGGTTAACAAACTATGGACCTTTGTTTGATTTGATACATTTTTATAAAGCTTTTGCTGTTTATTACCACTAGCAGGTATTTATACCCTCCTTCACAATTGATTTGAACTGTATGTATACTATAGCCCATCTGCTGGCTATACTTGATGCAACTGAGTTGTTTTTTTTTTTTTACTTTTAACATTTACTGGCAAACAGATTATCAGTGACATCTATGCACAATTGTGACATTTTATTACAATTACCAAATAGTGTTGCCTGTAAACATTTTAACAATTATGTTTTAATAACAATAATGCTTTAGAAAAACTCAAGCTACTTGTCTGGCGATCAGTCTTGTTGTTTATCTTATCTTTCCAACATTTCCTGTAACTATTCATCTAGTCTAGGAAGGTCTAAGCTCACATTTCAGTTAAACCTTTTAGCATTTTTCCTTTAATCATCTGTTAATACACTTGCAATTTGATATTAGTAGAAATATAATAAGTATTTGTGATTTGCATAACTATGCATTTATACTAGATAAATAGACATTATTTTGCAATTAGCTTTCATGGATTTCAGTATTTATTTATTTATTCAACTGCCCTGCCATTCATTTTACAAAAACTGTTTGACTAATATCATTTGTGATTTTATTTATTTTTAAAATTTAGAACTTTAACTGTTTGGTGTGGTGTTACTATACAGTTATAAAAAATTGTAAAAAACAAAATAGATATTAGCTTAACTAACACATGTTTATATTTACATTATTTATATTTGCTGTTGTCTGCCTTTTGCTTTTGTGAATTGTAAACAAATGTACTCTAGATGAAAAGAACATACATGTATGTCTGTCTTGTATTTTTATATCTTTATACAAACATGCCAGTCTTGTGACTTTAAATCTTTACCTTTATTAACTATTTTTATTTGATTTTTATATACTAGAACTGTTTTGTGTACCTTTTGACTATGCTATGAGAATGGCAGTCATTTGTTTTACTTTACTGTAGTACTGATAAATGTATTGCTTTAAACATTTGAGAATGATTTGTCCAGACATCAGATCCTATCATCCTACCATGTATATTTAACCATTTTCAAAACACAAGCATATTATAAAATATATCACTTTTGCGCAGATTAGCTGTGTATGCAGGAAGTCAATCTCTATCAGTTCAGCTAATTTTTTTTCTTTATCCTGCAACTGCTGTTGAAGCGTTTCCTCATAGTCTGCATGATATGTCTCAGGAGCCTGTTCTGCTGAATCTGAAACTATAACTTGTCTAAGCTTCCTGAACTCACTGTGTCTGTCTTTTAGAAGTTTATTACATTTGTTTGTAACAAAATGTACTAGAGGTTCTGTCAGTAACTGATTTGACCTATGTTGCAATTCTGAAATAAAACTTTTACATCTGGTGACAGAACATAACTGTCTAACATTTGAATATAATGTCAGCATATTAACTTTTTCTGGTTCTTTACCATTACAATTTTTGCCTGTACAGTCTAACCTTTGAATAATGGCATGCACTGTATTTTTATGACATTCCACACACAATAAATATTTTTCATACCACACATGATTTTGTTTCAGATACCAGTCAAATATTGTAATCCATTTGCATAATGCCTTACTGTTAACTTGCCCTAATAAGGTTTTACATTTGCTAATATGCTGTATATACAGTTCATTCTGTTATTATTATAATTACCTCTATAGCATTCATACTGTATGTAACACAGAAAATGTTTCTTACCTGTCAACAGAGAGGCAGATGGCCAGGCTGCTTTACTGTAGATGGTTGAAAAGTCTCTGTAGTCACTTGTGAACTTGGTAGTTTCAGTCTTACAACTTTGTATTGTACCTTTTTTGGAGAATTTATGACACTGCTCACCTTCCTGCACTGCAGTGTCCCTCCAAATTCAGATGTCTGATGAACTGTATTGCTACAAACTGTATAAATCTGAAGTACTTCACATAAATGTTAGTTACTGTGCTTTTACTGGAGTGACCTTATACAAGGCATTAGCCACTCCCCCTGTTTTTGGATACAGGCTAGGAATGTTCGTTAGGGTCACCATTGAAAAATGTATTTTATCAGAAGGCTGCGTGTTTGAATTACATCAGGGTCACCACTGAAAAATGTATTTTATGTGTGCGCTGCTTCTATGCTGTGCTGGAATTTGCTGGTCTGGACTTAAAGTCTTCTTAAGACACAAAGTCTTGCCTGCTGTTTACTGCTGAAATCAAAGTCTAATTATCACAGTCTGTTAACCACAGAAACTTACAGAATATACACTAATGCAGCATCTGACTTTAAGAGCAGTAACCAATGAATAGCTTTTTATAAACAAACCACATGTACTCTTCTGTTAGTTTGTAGCATATATTTACAAAGTTTTTCTTCACAAACAGTATAGATGATGACTTTCCTTTCTCCATACAATACCTCGAAACAAGTGTGTTTCTACGAAATACCACTCACATATCTGAATTAATATAGTTATATACAGTTCTAGTCATGCACATAGATTTTGTTTTTTCCTCTTGGTAGACTTTTCTATTGTCCATTTGTGATTTACTTGTAAGCACTTTTGCTGATGTGAGGATGCCATTAACAGAAATCTGAAAGGAAACATCTGTACAAGCTGTTCTGCTGTTGTTCCTGTCTGTTAATGGATATTTGTAAACTGTTCTGCAAACATAAGAAAAGCATATAATACTTGCTTTCCAAAATTGCTTTTCTAGGCTTTTTTCTGATGATTCTATAAAAAGCTATGTCCATTTATCTATGAGGAATTATGTCAAACTTTTCTTAATACTGTGACAAACATGTATCTTGAGGAAAATACATACTATAAACACATGTCCATTGTCAGAAGTCTGAAAGGAAACAAACTGCTCAGGAAATATATTGTGTTCATTAATAGATCTTCTTTGTTTTTCACTTATTTCAGCCAGAGCTATGTCATACAATATGAATGCCATTTTTAAATTGCTAAGCTATATTCCTACACTAAAGCAAACTTTTTATTTTATTCTTTATCTTTCATATATTTGTAGCAGAATTAATTTCAACCTTATATTCACAATTCACAAACTCTAACAGTGGGTGGTGAATGAAAGAATAGCTATCAAAGTAAAATATAACAGACTGTGCAAAAATGTAAAATACATTCTCAAGACTAAAAAAGCAGCTTTTGAGGAAAAGTTGTCATCATACTGTAAAAGATGACAGAAGATCATTTTTTAGATATCTTAAAGGGGCACAAGGTAAAACTGAGACATGGATGGCTTTCGTTGGCATATATTGCCCAATAAAATGGACAGCAATGATTTCAGCATCTGAACAGTATTTTCAATGCTTCTGCGACAGTATAGATATTACTAGTACAGGCCATATTAATAGTAAAAACATTAAAAAAATACTCTGGAAAACCAGAATCTTCACTGTGTAATACCTTAAATGTCCTTTGAAGGATAGCCATGAGAGATATGCAAATGGCCACTTAAGGACATAACAAGTGTTTCACTTACATGGTTTCTGAATGCCTACTGAATTTTTGTTTTTATGTCATTGTTAATGCATTTAAACCAGAAGGTTGTAGCATTCACAAACCATGTGACCTTTTAAGTTGTTGTTCAAACATATCAAGGACTCATTAAACATAATTTGCTATCTATTATGGGATATTTTGGAATCATTAAAACAGAGATTTGGGAACTTTAGTAAATGTAAAAGTAGAGCCCCTGAAATTTTCCTTCAAAATCATTTCCAAATAATGTATTTTATCTAATACCAGGAGACAAGTCATTACAAAATCAGTTTATAAAGGTGACGAGCTTTGTGACCAGCTATATACCTGTAAATCTCTTGACTGGTGGAAATTATGGAGAGGGAATTTCTAAAAAACTGCACAATATTTTAGGATCCTGTCTGTTTAACCTGTATCTCAATGATCTGAACTATTAACAGCTTGAGTGTTTTAGACTAAATACATGGAAAACATCAGATCAGGGAAAATGGTAATCAATGTTTTAGATTATATTTCTCTCCATACTGCCCTGAGTAAACTAACAATATGAGCACATCCAATAACAAATCAATCAACACAGGCAAAACTAAGCATAAGATATTTTACACTGGCAAAGTGGGTGGTTGTTATTCCATTAATAATATACTTTTAGATGGGATGTCAATTATTAAAAACATGAGTGTTTTACTATATAAAAACATGTGTTTTATAGCCCATACTAAAGATCCTAAAACTGATGCTCAACTCTATTAGGATCCATAAAAAGATCTATTAACCTTCTAGAAAGTAGATGTTGATCTCATTGTTCATAATTTGTTCTAAGCTTACATAAAGGAGTCCACAAGCTAAAGTCTTATTTAAGTTGTTAGAAAACTTACAGGGTAGTTTAACAAAAGGAATGATAACTTCTATAGACGCTATTCAATATCGGTCTTAAAGCAAGTTTTCTGCCAGATAAATGGAGGACAGCAAAAATCATTCCCTTGCAAAAGATGGGTTTCAGTGAACCCGGTAATGACATACCCATAAGCCTGACCATTCTCAGCTGAAAGGCTATATAAAGATCATTATGAATTAATTAATAAGGATGTAGGTAACCTACAGTCTCTCTACCCAACACAGTTCAGATTCATCAAGGCCAGGTCCTGCCTATTTAACCTCGTCATCTTTGCAAAAGTTCCTGATGAAATGGATGATGGCAAAATAATGTGCACCACATACCTAGACCCTGCAAAGGCATTCAGCACCATCACACACTCATGTGCCATAGAGAAACTTTCTCAGCTAAATGGCAATCCTTATGTAACTCAGTGGATAGCAAGCATACTCACAAAGGGAACACAGGAAGTAAAGGTGGGAGACTCTGTCTCTACCAAAATACCTGCCACTAATGATTAGCCCACTTCTCTTTGGCATTTACTTCTTGAAGGTCAAAGCGAATGTTAAGGGTTTGTGGTTGACCAAGTTTGCAGACAATTGTTAACTTGGTGCTACCATAAACTCCTCAAACCAAAATCCTCTGAGAGGACTTGACTCAAAAAAATAGCTGGTGTCAAAATCATGGATGAAAACTAAATGCCAAAAAGTGAATAATCATATCCTTTGGCAAACACAACTCTCCTTGTAACTATCATGTTTCAATACATTCTTGAAAATTGATCCTGTAGTTAGGAATTTGCGAACCTTTGTTGACAATGAACTGTCCTTTGATCACCATACAGCCACTGTTGTAAGGAAATCCTTTCTCACCCAGTGTTTTTATCTGAAGAAGTGAGTCCAGGTCCAGGGATGCAATCATTCCTCTGTACTTGGCATTCATAAGGCCAATCATTGAGTATAATGCCCCTTTCAGAATGGTATATATGTAACTGTCCAAACACTTGTCCAACAACAATGCTTTCTCACTAACAAAAAAAATGAAGGGCCTCAATTTGCTTTGAAAAATAAAAAGAACATGCTGGAGGGGTAGGTGTTTGTCACAGAGAATACCAGCTTTATGGATCCGTCTTCCACTCCACATAAAACAAAGTGCTTCTCTTACTCTGTTCAAACATAATTTGGATGAGTGGGGAAACTGTAAATTAACCCCATTTAGTACCCCTGTCCTTCATGGATAGAAGAAACATATAAGTGTCTCAATATATCCATGTTCGGCCCAACTCTGGGTTATTCACATGCAAAATATAAGGGTTAGAAACTACCTTGGGAATGTAAGGCTAGGCTTCTTAGAAGCCTCACAGATCATTAGCCTAGTAAGGACCTATGAACCTATAAGCCTAATATATTATCATACACAGTGAGCCTCAGAACATTATATATGTTTTGTCTGTCTTATAGGTGTCTCAAATAGGACATCATCTTAGCTTACATGGCTACTAACAACTTAAATTATTAGGCTATCAAGGTAAATACAGACTGCTAAGGAATTTTAGGTAGAACCAGCAAACTGTCAGCTGGTTTTATGACAGAATTATTTTACAATGAAATACACTTCCTCATGAAACTAGTAAACAGTGACACTACCAATATCTTAAGCAAATTTAATGACTTTTAGGGTGATGACAAATTTAAGTTCCTGAATTAGGCAGGCTTATGAAAGTATTTTATCCTCAGACAATAAGCTGGTGGTAATAATGTTGATTACATTTTTCTGGTCATTTTTGGCCTCATATCTGACAACCACCCATCCATCCCCTTATTACAGTGACCTATTTGTCCCCCCCCCCATATGACAGACATATACCCTAGCAGGTAGTGTAAAGGGCTAAAGCTTTGAGATGTTAATGATCTGCTTTTTGTGTCAAAGTACACAGTCTGATTCCTTCCATCTTTATCTGTCAACAGTGTGACTCTACGTAAGTCAGTTGTGTCCACTGGGCTTTCTCGGTCAACAATTAGATAAAACAGGATCTGCTCTGGTGGTAAAGATGAATAAAGGCCTAACTATGGTGCAGCCAACCCAAGTTCAATTAGAAGTTTGGGTGACTGACAGAGCGGCAGGGAAGGATGGATGTACCCATCCAGGAGGGACAGAGGGTATTCATCAATGACACTTTCAACAAGCAAGGGGAAGGAGAAAGAGAAAGTGGGTAGGGCATATAAAAAGAAAAGAACCCCCTGTAGAGAAGCACAGAATGCTGAGCTCCCAGTTTGCCCTTAAGATGCACAACCAGCCTTAGTAAATACTGGAAGAGTCTCCGGGGTAGGAGATGGCTGGTAGACCTGGCATGGACATGGAGTCCTGGGAACTGGGCCAGTAAGATGGGGTCTGAGGGGACCAAAAAATAATTGGGCAAAAAAAATGTGCATAGACAAGAGCCACCTGGGGGAAGCAGCCATGAAGATTTTTTTGTGCTCTGCATTGCATGCCAGCAACTGAAAAGATATGTGTTATGGTTCTAATCCCACTCTGCTGGTGGTAACATGAACACCTGCATCACTGCAGGGGCCACCTGTGACTATCAGCCCCATGCATGATTGTTCCATCACATGTGGTAACATGTTATATTGTCACCAACGTTGATAGTCTATGCTTATGTCCTCCTTGCAGTGACTTATTGTTTCAGGTAGTGTCTTCACGTGCCAGCCAAGCCAGCCAAGAATCACTTCCATCCTGCCAGGATAGGCACACCTATCCTTCCCTGCTAACTTCATCAAATGCCTGAGTTGCTATTCAAATTCTGGTTTCCCGGGCTATAATTAGGGTTTTATCCATCCATCCATGCCACAGATTTGGACTGGTTGTTGATGACAACAGTGACGTTAGTGATGATGATGATACTCTCTCTCTCTCTAGTTGAATATAGTTTTCCCCCACCCTTCCCTCCATCTTTACACTTAAAACATAACAAAAACATAGATTTTGCAATAGAAGCAGTCTACTCCTAAACTGCTTCTTTTCCCACTAATTGAAGCTTAAAACTTTGAGTAGAAAAGAAATTAGGGAAGACAAGGCATGCTTCAACTTGCAAAATGTAGGTGGCAAACCTGAAATCCAACATCAAAATATAAGGCCTGGAAGTACCTCTTGTCTATTTGTAGTCATTTAGTTAATTACTTAATTTGTTTATAAATTTACAGTGAGACTGCCTGTGTGTGTTATTCTTCTCTTTCTGTAAATGTTTTGATTTCTCTTTCTCGAGATAAGAGAAAGTACAGTTGTGTAAAATGTTACCATAACAGTAGATGTCCTTGCCTTCACCACTGCAGTATTCATTACAAATGGGATTCCCTGCTGTGAAGTCCACTGTCCGTCCAGTTTACCAATGTCCACAGTTGCTTTAAGGTATGCTGAATGTCACCTGCATACTCCTTGCTTAGCATATGGCATAAAGGTGATGTTCAGGCGTACCATCCTCAGAACTGATTGCCCCAGTAGGAGCAGCAGTCCAAGGAAAACCAAGGAGAACCTGCACATCCAGGAAGGAAAAAGGAGTAGGGGGATGGAGGGAGGGACTGAATCCTGCAGTGGAGAAGGCAAGGACATCTATTGTTATGGTAAGATTTTACACAACTGTACTATGTCCTTACATTCACCGCTGCAGGATTCATTACAAATGGGAGAGGCCAAAGGTCAAGAGGAAACTTGGGAGGAGGAAGCAGCAGCAGAGCCCTCTAAGAAGCCATGAACAATGGCATTGGCAAAACCAGCCCTGGCTCTGGAGATATCATCCAACTGGTATTGTTTGGTAAAAGTATGCACAGAAGTCCAGGTAGCAGCTTCAAGAAGAGAATTAGCATCTAAGCCTTTGAAAAAAGCATCAGAAAAAGCCACAGCTCTAGATGAATGAGCCTTTACAGAGGAAGGAAGGCTCTTGCCATAAAAAGTGTAACAAAATGAAATAGCCTTTGAAATCCAAGTGGAAATAGTTTGCTTGGAAACAGCCAAACCTAAAGACCTAGGATGAAAGGAAACAAATAACTGGTCAGATTTTCTGATAGCTTTAGTTTTATCTAAATAGAAATCCAAGCTGTCTATGCACATCTAAGGTATGCAGCACCCTCTCAGTGTCAGATTGCAGAGAAGGGAAAAAATTAGGTAAATTAATAGACTGATTAAATGACAATTCATTAACCACCTTGGGTATGAAAGAAGATTTAGTACGCAAGGATACCCTGTCCTCATGAAATATCAAAAAAGGAGGACAAGCCATAAGGGCTTGCAACTCAGACATCCATCTGGCAGAAGTAAGAGCTAACAAAAGAACAGTCTTCCAAGAACAATATTGCAAGGAAGCTGAAACAACAGGCTCAAAAGGAGCCTGAGTCAGTTTGTCCAGAATGAAATTAAGATCCCAGGGAGGAGGAACAGGCTTTCTAGGAGGTCTAATATTAATTATGCCTTTAAGAAATTGCTTAACCTCAAATCTAGAAGCTAACGGGGGAGTTAAAGGCAGACAAGCAGAAAGAGCTACATGGGCTTTAATAGAAGAATAGGCCAAACCAGCATTGAGCAACTCACACACAAATAAGAGAGAACCAATAAAACAGCCACAGAAATTGGGTCCAGGTCACAAGAAAGACACCAAATAGAAAACCTCTTCTATTTAGACAATTAGGATTTCCCAGTAGTAGGTTTCTTGGCCTCCTGCAGGACCTGCAGCACGTCCTCAGAAAACAGGTGTCTATGAGGGATCAAAACCCTATCACCTACAGTGTCAGTTGAAGCGTGGACAGGTGGGGATGGATGAGATACTCCTTATCTTGTGTGAAGAGATGCACCCTGCGAGGTAACTTGTGATGATTAACCTTTGCTAGATGCAGAAGTAGAGAGAACCAGTGCTGACAAAGCCAAAAGGGAGTCACCAAGATTTTGGGAACATCCTGTTGAATCTTGAACAGGACTCTTGGAATGAGAGGAAGGGGAGGGAAACCATTAAGAAACATTCCCTTCCAAGAAAATGAGAGGGCATCCACCTTCCATCCCAGAGGACATGGGACTCTGGCACAAAACAGAGGAGGTTGTCTGTTCAGAGAGGAGGCAAAGAGATCTACTCGAGGAGTACCTCATTGGTGAACAATGTCCAGAAACACATCCCTGTGAAGCATCCATTCATGGGACTGAGTGAAGGACCTGCTCAGATTGTCTGCCACAATGTTCAGATCTGAAGGAATATAAACCGCCTGAAGAGTCACTTGATATTGGATATCCAGATCCCATACCAGAAGTGCAAGCCGGCAAAGACGGTAAGATCTCATACCCCCTGTTTGTTGATATACCACATGACTGTGGTATTGTCTGTGAATACCTTGAGAGGCCCCAGAGAGAAGAGAGGATGAAAGACCTGAAGAGCCAGCATATGAGCCCTCCATCTCTTTGTTGCTGATGTGCTCCTTCTGCTGACAAGGTGACCACACTCCCTGAACCCTCAGGGAACCAAACATTGCTCCCCATCCAACATCTGAAGCATTTTTGAGGAGGTTGAAAAGGGAGCCCTGGAATCAGAGACAACTGCTGAATCCACCACAGATGTTCTTTCTTGAGACTAGTGACTTTCTTGAGACTAGGTAGAAGAGGTACATAAAAGTCTAGAGGATGCGCATGCTGAAGCCACACCAACTTCAGAAGCCACTGGAACTTCCTCATGTGGAGTTTGGCCAGAGGGAGAATTGGAATTGTGGATGCCATGAACCCCAGTCCTTGCAGAAACTCCCTATCTGTAATGGAGGCCAGGGGAAGAAGAGTTTGAAAGAAAGAAATGAGAGTTAAGGCCTTTAGAGAAGGCAGGGATGCCAGCACTGGCACATTTGAATCATGCAACCCAGAAAGACATGATCCTGAGAAGGAGTCAGGGGAAGACTTTTTGAAGTTTATCATGAACCCCCAGCTCCAAAGAAGAAAAATGTAAAATGAAGATTTTGCAAAAGAACCTCTGGAGAAGATGCCTGAATCAGCAGGTCATTCAAATAAGGAAAGATTTGGATCCCTTGAAGCCTGCAAATGGCAATCACAGTAGCAAGGCATTTGATGTCTTGGGGCAGTAGAAAGGCCAAAGGGCAAAGCACAGAACTGAAAATGCCAGGAAGCAACAGAGAAATGCAAAAATCTTCTGAAAAGAAGATGGATTGGAATATGAAGAAAAGCATCCTTGAGGTCCAGAGGAACCAGAAAGGCCTGATGGAGCAAGAGAGGAAAAGGGGACTGAAGGGACAACATCCAAAAGGAAGGTACCTTCAGCAAAGTGTTTAGATGGGAGAGGTCTAGAATAGATAAGTACCTTCTTTGCTGGGCACTAGAAACATTCTTGAATAAAACTCTGTCCCCCTTAGGGACACAGGCATCTCTTGAATAGTACCCTGAGACAAGAGGTCTCAATGAACCTCTGGGAAAAAAGGAAGTTGTTCCTGAGGAGGCTGAGGGATGCCCATAAGAGAAGGGTGGAAAATCCAAACCATGAAGTACCCTTGCCGAATGATTGACAGAACCCAAGAATTCTGGGTGATTCGGAGCCAAACAGGAAGAAAAAGGGGAATGTGGCTGGAAACAGGTAGATAGTCAGACAGCACCTTTTTTGTCAGGAATGGAAGGCTTAAGAACCCCTGCAGTCTAAGTGGTCTTAGCAGGAGGAGTCCGTTACCACCCTTTTTACTTTTAGAAGGAGAGCAAGATTGCCTATGAACAAAGGCTGGCTTAGAAGGGTAGTTCCACTGAAAGTTAAGTACAGGAGAAACAAAGACATGCTTAAGCTCATTTAAAGCCTTCCCCTTGTCCTAAAGAGACTTAAATAAACCAACAGCCGCTTCCCCAAACAAAAGATTATTATCCAGAGGAGCATCCATCAACTTAGCCTTAATATCATTGGGTAAAGGTTGAAGCTTAAGCCAAGAATACCTCCTCAAAACTGAACCAAAAGCAGCAGCCCTTTTTTTTCAAAGATGGCCGCCAGATAGGAAGCACACACTTCTGCCTGCTCTCAAAAATACAAGTTAATCTAACCAAATCACTCGTGGCTACTATACCGATTTGATTCATAAACCCTCAAGGAACATAAGGGGATTCATAAAGTTACTTACCGGATCTTCAGTTTCTGAAAAAAACATTTGGATTAATAATTCTTCAAAATAAAGTGGCACAGTGGTGATCCTGGTTACATGTGCTTGGGCCTACCAATCTTCAAGATTTGCCTAATCAAATAAACAAAGAAAAATTCAATCTAACCAAAATGGAACAAATGGAGCAACAAACTACTAAGACTAGATTCTCTCTAATTAATTCTCCAGAAAAAGAAGCCTCTTCAAAAAGACAAAAAACAAATAAATTACAAGCTGATGCAGCTAAACAAACTCAAAAAGCTAAAAATGAACAGCCACTCACTCTAAAAGACCTCAAAGAAGCTCTTCTCCCCCTTAAGTCAGAAATACAAATATTCACTACAAAGCTAACAGCATTTGGAAACAATCTGGAACACATGATGACAAGAATAGAGCAAAATGAAGCCAAAATACTAAATAATGAGATGAAAATACAAGAACTACAAAAAGAGGCCTCAGACAGAGACTCCATCATCACAGAAATGAAACAGAAAATTATTGACCTGGAAGCAAGAGCTAGACGAAATAACATCTTAATTAGAGGAATACCGGAGAAATATGATCAAACACAGCTACCTAGAATTGCAAAAGAAATCATTGACAATGTACTGGAAAACAAAGATGTATCTAAAAAGATTGAAATAGAGAGAATACATTGAGCACTTAGGAAAGCCCAAATATCTGATACTCCGAGACAAGTCTATGCTAGAATCCTAAATGCTGATCATGCACAATCTATAATTGTAAATGCTAAAAAAATGAAGAACATCACATGGAATGGCTACAGAATAACCATAGCACAAGATTTACCACTTCCAATTAAGCAATCAAGGCAAGCCTTATCTCCCTTTTGTAGCTACCTGATAAATAAAAACATTAAAATTCAAATGAAATACCCGGCTACCCTCTGCTTTCAACAAAATAGTGTCAACTATTGGATAAAAACTGTACAAGAAGCCAAATCAACATTTACAAGGGTTTTTAAAGAAATACCTTCAAATACAGCCTAATTTCTACTTTCCAGTCGAATCTTGTCTAGCGATGGACTTTCAACACACACACTGCTGCTGTTTTAAGGTAACAAATAATGCCAGAAATCAGATCAAAGCGTAACCTCACTCAGCGTTTCAAAATTCCATTCTCGGGCCTAGTCTACAATGCAAATGCTCAAACTCTACCCTCTGACCTCGCAAATCACTTCCAGGTTAATATCATCTCAGCCCAACAATAATGGATTTGGAACTACAGTATCCCATTAAAAACAATGTGCAAAAGAAAGAGAAAAATAAAAAGATGGGAAAGAGAAGAAAATAATCTGCTTCAAACGCCCCACGGATGACGAATCAAATTAGAATGGATGCTTTACTCAAACATTGCAGTTAAATTAATATACATTAAGTACCTTCATAATAATCACAATACATTACTACTTCTGGATACGTAAAGAACTTTGCCAGGTTATAAATAATGTAAGCATCGCACACCTGGTTATTCACTATATAAAGACTTTAGCAATGACTATAACATACCCTTAAGTTATCCTGGTATCAAACCATTCTTACTTAAAGTGCATACAATCATTGAAGGTAATTGTTCAAATTGCTGATGGCTTGGAAGAGACACTGTTCACAATGTTGGTCCCTCCCTCTTAAAACAGGTGACTGTAGAAGCTAACGCTCTTAAGGAAAAAAAATATATAAATAATAATGACACCACTCACAATTACTGACATCGGTTAAATGCACGTGCAGGTTTGATCCCATTTCCTAGTGAGCTATTCTCTCCAGTTAATAACTTTAGCTTCGGAAATCAAGAGGTAAACAAAATTTAACTGCTTCTCGTGACAAAGAGACATACGCGGTTGGGCTAGAAATCATCCTACTGCCTTGGTCTGCAATTCCCGAGTATGCTTACATGTCATAATCACAATCGAAGTACTAAAACCTTTGATTCTTCCCATAAGCTAACAGCAAGGCAATTTAACCTACAAGTCGCCGGATGATAGAAATTAAGCAAACAATATACTCTACTTTGTTCTCCCTCTCCATAATCTGTGAAAACAGCACAATCTTGAACTTAATTAAAAAAAATTATCAGTCAACCTATTAAAATAGCGTATACCTTACAGGAATGAAAGTGTGAGCTCTTTAATCCTAATTCTGCACAGACCCTGGGTTCGATGGTCGAGCAACGTGTGGAGAGTGCTGCCTGGTCTTCGTGGCTTTTCCTTCCTTTGAAGTGCACGACGCATATTAAAAACAGATCTACCCTCCAGTCAAACCTGATAGCGAAGCAAAACAGCCTTGAAATCAGAAAGGCATGGCTTTGCTGGCTGTGAGCAGTTTTCCTATATCATGCAACACAACAGACAACACACCGAGAGGAAATCCAAGCTCACTGGATGGCTCTCTGTGCTGAATAGAGATGTCCTCCGTTTTTCCAGGATATAATCCAACTAAAAATAAGAAAATCAATATAGAGTGCAACTGGAAGGGGAAAAAAGTTATAAACACAAGGAAAAAGAGAACAAGAGTATAAAGCCACAAGTAAAAGTTGCTGAAGCATATTGACACTTCATGGAAGTGAGTAACAATATATTGATATCCAATAACTCATGAACTTTAATAGAACTTCTTAACATAAAGCCCCATCAATTAACCCTATATTGGCAACTTCATACTCATATACATGTTCCTAACATTTGGTTAATGCAAATCTTGTCCGAAGAGATGAATGTATAATCTCACAGTGTCTAGGAAACAGAGATAGAGATTGGCACTGGTACTCAAAATATGATTCCATTCCGCCCATAATACCTTGCTAAGCCATATGCATGCTCCTGGTATGGTGAGATTAAGTTGCCAAAACATAAAAAAATGTTGGAAAGTAAACTCTGATGAGCCGTTTTAAAGTAACAGCTGCAAATAAATTGTTTGACAGTACATGATGCTCTGAAAGGGCACTTGTTGCTATAGTGAACTTTAAAGAGTTTATGACAATGTGTAAGCTATTAGTAATATCATCTTTAATGTCATAACTACTGTTAGTCTAATCATTAGCGCTCTCATGACATCACAAATGAGTATTATGTTTGAAGTAATTTCTTTGCATATATCACAGCGTTGTTTACAAAAAGTTTTTAGGTTTACTACCAAACTTATTATTAGTAAATGACTATACGAAGAATACATATAGGTGCAGCAGGTTAAGACAACATATTTCAGGAGGATGTAATAACATTTCTCAATCAATATAAATATATATACTGAATAAATGTCTTAATAGCTTAGCACTGCTTAGCTAGTAGACTAGGTAGACAGGTCAACTAAGGCACACTATGACTCTATATATTTTAATGCCTCTATGGGAATGGAATGGTGGGAAAGAGAGGGAGGGAAGGGGAAGAAATGGTGAGAGAAGAAGAAGGGAGTGAAAAGGGAAAGGGAGAAAAAGAATTAGATAAAAGTCCCGCGATTTCTTAATACTTATGAAAATAAATAAAATGTATTACCCAAGAGCTAAATTGAGACTCTCTCAAGCTGTAACTTGACATATCTCTTAAAGAATAAAAAAATATAAAAAACCTTTAGTATTTTCATAAACGACATATTACAAGTAGAGATGTTTTGTTTATTAATTGGCAGTACCTACACCAATACCATGCTTGATAACACTCGGAATTTGCTGTACCTGGGCTCAAGGATAAGGGAAAAGAAGAATGGAAGCAGAGAAAAAGAGTGTAATGTACTATCCATGGTCTAAGAGCTGGCCGTCCAGATTATCTAAAGATAGCTAATTTATATTAGACTGGACAAGATAGGTGTTGTATAAAATATAAATCTCTCTTACATTACTTTACTAGGCATGCGGTCTAAGTACCACCTTTTGAACCGAGCAAATTTTCTTTTTCATTGAATCAATAGTTCTAGCATAAAATAAATTAATATGCAATAACTAAATGCAGGCATGGAAGCTAGTTTCGTGCCAATGTCTGATGGATCTTAGAATAACAATAGGCTTTTGTAATATAGTTAGAAATGTATATTTTTTCTTATTACCTCTTACAGATGAAAGATGCTTCGTGGATAGGCACAGGTGGTGTCTGCAAGGAGCGGGTTGTCACTCATTAACTCCTATACTGTCAATAGTATCTCACTACACTCTCCATTCTGTATATACAAAACATACATATAACTCACACAGAAACTCTAAATCATTTCGTATACCGCATTAGCACTCAAACTAAAAAGGTAATAAATTGGCAATAATGACAAAATTATGGTTCTGGAATCATGGAATGTTAAAGGTCTCCAAAATATTAAGAAAAGAAAGTTAGTCTTACATTTAATGTATAGATCAGATGCTGATGTAACACTTATTCAGGAAACACATATGACTACAGCTCAATGGGAAAAGGAAGCAAAAAAGAAATTGGTAAAATCAATCATAGCAGCTGGAAGCGAAACTGCATCTAAGGGGGTAGCAATAATAGTTAAAAGTTCTTTCAAGGGTACTATAAAAGCAAGCGACTGCGACCCTAATGGCAGGTGGTGTTATTTAGAATATTTCCTTCCTTCCTTCAATAGGAACATTTTAATATTAAATGTATACGGCCCATGTTTGTACCAGAATGAGTTAATTTTTGACACATACTCAATCCTAGATAAATTTCCAAAACATCTATACTTAATAGGAGGAGATTGGAATATGACTACTAGACCTGAACTGGATCGAACAAATAAAGAAAATAAACAATCTACCGATTTAACAAATCTCATTAATGATCTAACGGAAGATTTCAATTTATTTGATCCCTTTGAACTCTTCAGACATGAATACAGAATCAGTAAATTTACATTCTTTTCAACTCCCCACAAAACATGGTCCAGAATAGATTTTTTCTTAATCTCAACATACTTCAAAAAGTTTGATATCAAGTTTCATACAGATCCAAGAACCTTATCTGACCACGCAAAAATCAACCTTACAATATATGTAAACAAACCAAACATGGACAAACAGTATAGAATAAATTGGTCCCTGAATCAGAACCTCTTGAAAAACAAGGAAGTATGTCAGGAAATAAGAGAAATTCTTATACAAACTAACAATAACTTAGAATCAATAAATATCCCCCTAGACATACAGTGGGCAGCAACCAAGGCAACAATTAGAGGTATACTAATACAAAAAGCATCAACACTTAAAAAACAAGCTGAATCTCAGATGGAAAACCTAGAACTTAAGTTAAAAAAACTTGAATTACAAATGCAACTTAGACATGATCCAGACCTGGAGAAACAGATCATCTCTGTACAAAATCAAATACAAGAAATTCAGATGAATCAGCTCTCTCTTACTGATATTAGACTCCTACACAAATATTCTGAATGGGCCCAAACCCCCTCAAAAATCCTTGCCAGAATAATAAACATAAAACCCCCTTCTTCTACAATAAAACAAATTAAACACAAAAATAAGTCATTCAACTCTGAAGAGGAAATCATAAAAGTTTTTGAAGGAATTTATCAGGAGATCTATGGCCCACATCCTATGGAAAATGAAACAGAAACTAATAATATTTTAGTTGACCTGAAATTCCCACAGATAACAGACATGCAGATAAACCTTCTAAAAACATCAATAACTGCTGAAGAAATGCTCCTAGCTATCAACAAACTGAAATCAAGTAAGTCCCCAGGCCCTGATGGCTATACACCGGAATTTTACAAATCATTCATGAAATATCTAGCCCCAATCCTACTCAAAGTATACAATTATATAATAAAATTTGGAATCACTGATTTATACATTAACAACTCTAAAACAATCTGTATCCCAAAACCAAATACACCTGGTACTAATCCCAGCGACTACCGCCCAATTACACTAATCAACTTGGAAATAAAAATATTAGCGATAATATTGGCCAACAGAATGTATAAAGTAATTTCTTATATCACATCTGCTGAACAACTAGGCTTTATGAATAGTAGACAAGTCTGGACAATACATTAACAATAGAAGCAATAATAAATATGACAGTCAAGGACACCTCCCCAAAGTATGCTCTCTCTGTGGACGCACAAAAAGCTTTTGACAGAGTTAATTTAAATTTCATGTTCAATATATTAAAATGTTTTGCTTTACCCAAGGAGTATATAGCCATGATCAAAGTCCTATATAATAAGGCCACCACTCATATGCTGATGACCTCAACATCTATTTTCAATACCCCTCTACTGATTTGGTAAAAATTCTAAATTCCATTGACGAGTTTTCTACAGTCTCAAATTATGCTATGAATACAAGTAAATCCAAAATTTTCATGCTAAATCCTCGTAGCCATAAGGAGATTTTCTTTCCTGACTCAAAAATTAAAATAGAATACTCACTTAAATATTTAGGCGTTACATTTTCCCACCCACATAAGAAAAATATAAAAGAAAATCTGTACAAGGTTTGGGTAAAAATTATAAAAGACCTGGCTAGATGGGAAAAACTTAACCTCTCTCTACTCTCCAAGGCATCAACTATAAAAATGAACATACTTTCCAAAATTCTGTTCCAATTTCAGGCCATTAGTCAATGCGTGACAAACAAATTCTTCTCCAAAATGGAAACAACACTGAGTAAATTTATGTGGCACCCGAAAAACGTTAGAATTAGTTATAAAAAACTAACATTACCCAAAGAAAAAGGTGGACTGAGCCTACCTGATTTCCAGACATACTATCACATTATCAATGCCAATCATATTGTACGTCTAACCCATTTTGACCCCTCTGACAATTCTTGGTATTCTCTCTGGATAAAAATATATCACCAACATTTAAGCACCTCTATTGTTAACCCCAAAGCTATTCCTTTCCTTAGCAGCAAAAATCTAGGGAATCTTAATATACATCTGATTATAATCAATAAAGTAACAAGTTTTCAATTACTTATCTCCTCCTTAAATATAAGGAACTCTCTAATTATGGCACAACCGATACACATGAACCCTGAATTTAAATTAAATAATAATATGTTAAATCTAGAAAAATATCTATGCATTAAAAATTGTACAATATGGGATTTCTACCAAATAAAAAAATCAACCTCTAGGTTATATAGCTGAGCACTTAACTGCAAGTAAAAAATATTGCTTGATCATTCAACAAATACAATATTTAGTCAATTTAAAAACATCTGGAATCAGTATAACTACACAAGAAACTCAGCTTTATCAACAACTTATCTCCTGTTTACTACAAAAAACTAAAATGCTTTCAAACGCTTATAAACTAATCACCCGATCCAAAAATCAAAATGAAATATTATTTTCAAAATACTGGGGGACCAAAAATGTAAATTTATCTAATGATCAAAAATTAGCAGCAATAGACATAACCACAAAACTCACACCGTTTAAAAAACTAATATATACTCAAATTATGATTAATAACCATGCTTACCATACACCATCTTTTCTAAATAAAATAAACTCCAATTCCTCACCATTTTGTTCCATGTGTCCCAACGCAATCGCTGACACTCTCCATATTTTCTGGTCCTGCAAAACTGTCCATAAACTTTTGGTGATCTTTGAGAGTGAAACTGGAGAAATCAGGCTATATGAAGTCCACCCTTTCATGGGAAATGTCCATTTTAAATATTTTCCCCAATACCTACACATTAGAATCCAAACATATTACAGTAACACTAAGTGCACTACTTACATTGTATATTGCCCTTAACTGGCTCGAAAGAGCTAAAATATCCTGGTCAGAATTCAAAAATGTAGCTATCAAATATGTCTTGGCCAACAAGTTAAAAACTGTGAGCAAAAAGAAACTGTCCTATTTCAGGAAATATTGGGGAAAGCTTATAGAAATAAATCCAGTTAACTAGCATATATAGTACCTCACTTTTTGCTACCCTCAAGTCAACTGAATTCTAGTCCCTCATTAAACCAGATTGAGATGGAGTACACCATAAACATGACGTAGTTATGATTTGACCACCAGACATACCGATGTTTGTTAACACATGTATATTTTACCTCTAATCCTCATCTTTCTATACCTTAATGAGTGACAACCCAGTGTAAATATGTGTAAATACTGTAAATACTGTAAATAGTTCCCTGATAGATAGTATAGTACTACGTTTCTTTTGCTTTTCTATTTCTGTCAGGCAGTTAGTATATTTGAGCAGTATCAATATCTACCACAGCTGCTTAAAGCGAATCAGGTTTTGAACAGCAATAATAAGGTCGTAAGTTTGTAACCTACTTTATATTGTGTCTTCTTTGTCCTTATGCTAATACGTTGTTATTTTGTTCGTTTCATGTACTAACTGTTTATAATAAGCAGAGTATTTTGTATTTACTTATTCATGCTTGTGAATTGAAATTGAAATAAAAATCAAATTTGAAAAAAAAAAAAAAAAAAAAGCAGCAGCCCTAGAAGAGGCATCCGCTGCATCATAACTACATTTGGTAGAATGACGAACTACATGAGAGGAAGTCCCTAGCAAGGAAAGAGCAGAAAATTTACTCTCAGAGTCTAGAAGATCAGGAAAAAGCTGACAAGCTTGAGAAAGAAGAGCCAAGAGATACCTACAGATATGGGTCTGATAATTAATACCCCTAAAAAATATGGTAGCCGAAGTATAAACCTTCTTACCCAGCCTATCCATGGTTCTACTGTCCTTGTCATAAGGCAGTAACTTGGACAAAGGAAGCAATTGAGATGGCTTAACAGAGGCTACAGACACCACAGAGGGGTCAGCAGCAGGATATTTAAACAAAAAGGAACAATCATCAGGCGCCCTATAAAACCTATCAGACTTCTTGGGAGCAGAGAATCTGGCACTTTAGAGGCATTGGAACAAACGTCCAATAAAAGAACCAAGACAGGAGGAACAGAAGATTCTATCTACAGTAAGTCATAGTACCTCTTATGGATATGCAAAACCTGTGTACAATCCCACTTAAAAAATTCCATCATCCTAGACGTTGTGTCCCCAAAGGAAATGTCCTTAGAAGGATTATCTAGAATACAAGAGTCTTCCTCCTCAGACCCGTAGTCTAAAGGAGAAGGAATCTGGGTAGAATAAGCAAGTGATTCATCATCAGAATCCACCTCTTCCTCAGAAGAATTAAATACCCTGGGCCTTTTAGGGAAGAAGAGGATCAAGGAGGAGCAGGAACTGAATCCCCTTGAGGAGGCCTTAACAACAGTAAAGCACTAAACAGTCCCTGAGTAAAGGCCTGCCACACACTTTATGGATCCCTAGGAGCAGAAGAAATGGGAATAGTTTTTTGTTTCTTTTTAAAGGGGACATCCATCTTAGAAACATGAGAAGGCCCAGACTCAAGACAGCATTCCACAACTGTAGTAGGAACATCTTCCCTAAAAAGAAACTGCTGAACCCCTCTAGAACCCTCAGAAGCAGTCAACCATGGTTCCCAGTGAACGCCTGAAATGGACCCATGCAAAGTCTCATTGGACATGCTGCCCGGCAGATTCTCAATGGTCTCCAAACCTAGATGTGGTAAAGGAATCTGACAAAACAACTGGACAAGCCTCCAGGTTCATAATAATGTAGGGAGAAATGTCTGGCAGAGGCTGGGCAGCAGAAGATTCAGATCTTACCTTGTGCACCATCTTCTTTCCTGACAGTTGACCCTCAGGGCAGGAAGTCCCATCCATAGTATCTTCAGCAAGAAGCTTAAGATGCTGCTTCTCAAGATACAATGAAAGGGAAGATAGCCGACTATGAAGAGTTTTAGGGACACACGCCTGACAAATTCAACAAGATGTATGGTCGTGAGCAGCATCTAGGCAAAAAAGACACTTATCGTGGTGGTCTTTATGGGGAATCAGTCTTCTACACTGGTATTTACCCTTCCTGGATGACATTAACCCCAAACAGCACAAAACAATCAAAAAAGAACATTATCTGCAATGGTGAGGACTTCAGCAAACAGGAGTAATCACTGGAAAGTCAACAAACAGAAAAACATCAAAAATGGATGGAGGTAACAGACAAATGGTTAAAAACAGTGTTTGGCCTGGTGGCAAAGAAGTTCTGAGGATGGTAGGCCTGGAAGTCACCTTAATGCCCTACGCTATGCAAGGAGTGTGTAGGTGACATTCAGTGTACCTTAAAGCAATGGTAGACTTTGGTAAACTGGCTGGATGGTGGGCTTCACGGCAGGGAATCCCATTTGTAAGGAATACTGCAGCAGTAAAATTAAGGCCATCAATAAATATCTGTGTTTTATGCTCAAGAAGAAAGTCAAATGTTTGTAGCTGTCCTAGATGATTTTTTTCAAAAGTAACACAATGACCTCAGGATTCGGTATCAAGCTCTTTCCCTATACAAAAGCCTGTAAGTGACTCTGGTTAGAGAAATCTGACAGTCATTAGAGAACTTTCTGGTAACTGTGTAGAGAGATGTCATTAGCAAAATATGTAAAGACACAACATGTTGATTACTTTTAAGCAGAAAATGTAAAGAAAAATCAAACCATTAAAGTGGCTGATAAATTTGCAGAAAAAGCAAAGAGACTACTTACTTCAGGTTGCAGAAGAGAATTTAGATAAATATATGGTGTGCTCTTTTATATCCAGGCCATCCTCCAATGTCCACAGCATGAGAGTATGGCCAAGCAGGCTTTAAAGTTGCCTAAATGCTGCATTCTCAATTAAGTAACTGATTTCCTCTAGCAATGACCCTTAGGATATAGGCCACGATATACATTATTTACATCCTATAAGTTAACATCATAGCCTAATTATGAACCTTATATGCTACATCACTGGGATTAGATCAGAGAGCTTACTCACTCATATTCACTGAGTGATTGACAGACCGATTCTATGAACAAGGACATAAGCTTGGAAGTATCTGGAATGAGATGTTTGAAAATTTGCTGCAGGCACTGCTGATGTCTAAGTGGATGGAATGAAATGCTGAAGTGGAAAGAAATTAAATCAAGCAGTCATGTGAATCAAACTGGAAGTCACATGTGAAAAAAGAGGAATAAGTTAATAATGTGAATGCAGAAAAAATACAAAGTAGTAGTATGAGAAAGACAAAAGGAAACTGGCTAATAAACAGAATAAGGGAGGCCGCGATAGGTAACAGATTACGCAGACGAGTTCTAGAAGCACTACTGCAAAACAAGAATGAGCCAGTTTCAAGTTGTACTCGTACAAGGAAAAACTGATATTGAGGGCACAGCAGAGAATGGGCTATAATGCAGGGTTCATAGGTTCATAGTTTAGTACTAGGCTAACTGCCCTTGTGGGCCATTTTAAGCCTAGTCAATTATCCCTTGTGAGACTCAAACCCTGCAACTTGCGTTTGTAAGGCAAATGTCTTAACCATTAGGCCATCCTTCCGGAGACTGTCATAGGATGTTAATAGGATTTAGAACAAATAAAAGAGACAGAAAAAAATCAAAATGGTTTTGATGGCAGTGGACATTTGAGGAAGGATAAATAGCATCTGTCTGTGATGACTGACAAGAAAGAACAATCAGAGGTAGAGTCTTAGTCTACAGGAAGAAGTTAAACATCTTAGGTGGCTGGTTACAGTACGCAGACCTCCAGATACTGAAAAGAAGGATGCCAATTGGCTTAGAATCAAAATTAGTAGATGGACAACAACAAGGTGAAGGATATGGCAAGAGTGAACTTAATCCTCCTTGTGGTGAACTTGGAGGTGCCATTTCTGTGTAATGAAGGTGAGAGTTATAGCTGCTGCAGTGGATACAACGATAGCATCCAGGAATGGGAACTTCGGTAACCTAGTCCTTATAGTATGGATGAAAAGACAGAAGTGGTGGAGAGCGTTACAATGACCATGCCACAGTATGGGTCATGATCATTGGAATGTTGTTGTGAAGACCAACAGTGACAGAGAATTATAACTGCAGAAAAGTAGACTTTAGTCTGTTGGAAAGTACAGTAAGAAATAACATGGTCGAGTTGCAAGAACTTAGTACAGTGGAACAGCTGTGGGGCATTTCAAAGAATGAAGGAGAAAGGAAATCATGTCTGTATTAGATGAAGACATACGTGTGAGGAAAAGAAGATAACTTGGATGATTTGCCTGGTTTAAAACACTAACAGAGTGGTAAATGAAAAGAAGAAACTGTACAATTATGAGCAGTGGAAAGTAAGGTAAAGGATGAGAAAATGGTCCTTGTCTGGAAGTAAAGGGGAAAAGAAGCACACACTATCCTGCAGAGAATGGTAGTCAGAGATTTGAATATGGCCGAGTACTAAAGGATAAGACATCTAGGTTCATGAGATATTGTGGAACAGGGGATTGATGGAGATGAGGATAATAATTCTTCAGATGAAGCAGAAATACTTCTTCACCTCTGTGGTTACAGAGGTCTTTTGAGACAGTTTTACAGCAGGAAAAAGTATGGTAAGTGTGCTAATAAAGGAAACTGAACAGGGACTAAATTCATCAGGAAAGTAATGATGAAGCTCAAGTGAGAAAGATACAGTGCCACACTTGTTGATGCCAACTTACTAAATAAAAGAAAACAAAGTGATTCAGCTGTAAAAAGGCAAAAATAATAGTTCATTGGTGTAGAGACAGGTAGGTATAGGAAGAATTACATGCCTGTTAGTCCTTATACTAGGGAGAACTGTGGAAACCATCTTCTAGGTAGAGTGATGGAAATTATGCATGCCACTTTTGTTTAATTTATACACACACACACACACACACACACACCCACACACACACACGTGTGTGTGTGTGTGTATTTATTCATTCTTATTGATAACCAGGCCTATGAAAAATGATGCACACGGACAATCAATAATACTATTCGAGCAGCTAGAAAATTTACAAAACTTTCAACTGTAATGGAGAGAGTGTAACAAAAAGTAAATCACCTATTTTTCATCAAAATTTTATGAAACAATGAAAATATTTAGTATAAACACATCAAATTAGTAGTAGTACTATTGAGTTAACACAAAAGTTAACACTACAGAGTACTTAACTTATGTAAAAAGATAAATAGGTAGCATATCTCTAAACCTCTTAAAGCAAAAACTCTGGACAAAAGCCCAAAATAGGGACACTTTTTAAATATTTACCTTACAAACTTAGAAAGTTCATAGAATAGCATGTTTTGCAGTGCATCAGCTTGACTCTTCTGAAGGATATGAAGTCTGAAACTCAAATGCATGCCATTATTTTCTGACTTTAGTACTTAATGAGTTGCCAGTGGTTTGCCAGAAAGACACAATTTTATGAAAAACAGACCGGAATATGAGGCAAAAAACTGGACATTTTGCAAAAATCTGGACAGTTGAGAAGTATGCTAGGTAGGAAGACATCCAAAGTAATAGATAAACTAATGCAGGGTTACAATACAGTTGTATCGGGGAAAGGGCAGTTGTTCTACCCTACTGTTGCTAATGGCCAAAACCATGACTCTATTTAATAAGGGGCATGTCGGCCTACTCAGGGATTCTCGGAGTTCCTTTTTATCTGGACTTTACAAAGCCTTTTGCAGAGTATCTCACAAAAAGTTAATGACAAAATGAAAGAGGTTTGGCCAGAAACTGTGAAGAGGAGGAATAGAAAACCCTGTTTCTGGGTGATCAAAAGGTAAGGGTGGCTGCTAGACAGGAAATGTCTGGCAAAAAGGATAATAATCAGTGAAGTGCCATAGGGTCAGTGCTAGGACAGGTCCTGATTAGCATATCTGGGCTCAGCATTACACCACAGGTAGACAGCAAAATTAACTGGGCTGCTAATAACATCAACGCTGGTGCAATGGTCTCACCAGCGAGATTTGGTGCATTGTGCAGTGTGTATGGATAGGAGGTGGGCAGAATTTAATTCAGAACAGTATAAGGTTTTGTAGTTTATTAAGCAGAGTCTAGGGGAAAGCTTATATGCTTGGAGGAATGACTCTAGAGATTCTCAAATATAGAAATAATTTAGGTGTCATAATAACCCTGAATGTAATTCATACAATGAGGTATGAAAGGGCAGTGGCAAAGGCCAACTGAATATTGGTTTTCAGATCTACAGAAGTGAACCATAACGTCACTTTCCAGTGTAAACGGTACTGGTACGGCCTTATCAGGAATTCTGTGCTTAATACTGGTGGCTACAAAACTGATTTTAAGGTTTACAGGTTTCCAAACTGTAAAATATATAGTGGGGCTAGGGGTGACAAATGGTAGAGATAAAACACAGAAAGAATATGACCTGGACATACTTCATTATGGAAGAGGGACTAGGAAGGGTAGAGTTAAATGGGAAGCACATGAGGCAGAACAAAATATGCCATGGGTTTGGGAGATGTAATTTGAACGATCCAAAAATGACTTAAAGTATTCTTTCACAGAGACGAAAGCAGAGTCCTGGCACACTTTGCCAGAGGCATAGGTAGAGTGTGGATTAAAACAGGGGTTCAGCATGCCTGAAAGAAAGAGAAGAAGAAAGTGTGTTAAGAGTACAGGAGGGGCTGCTTGCTAGGCCCGCATACTTACAATCTGATCAAAGGTATTCACCTTTTGCCACTTTGGCTTGTTTTCATATGTTTAACGTTTTTTGTATTTACCACTGTATTTCTGATTTTTCTTAGTATGTGCATATCTCACTTTTTATGATATGAGTTCAGTCTGTGATCATTCAATTCTTGAAGGTAAAGTTCACCAAACAAAAATCACAAATTGTGGATTAAGCAAGTACCTTTAATGGGACCTGAATAATTCTAAGATTATGGTTATTATGGTTTTGTAGAGAGCTTTTAAATAATTTCTGTATATGATAGCTACTAATGGAGATATTTCTTGTTTTATGTCTGCTTTGTGCACTGAATTGTGAAAGTTTCTCACAGTCTAAGTTCCTGTTTATACTCTTCACTGTAACTAGATCATGACTGAAAAAGGGCCTTGGTTGTCTAACACATTTGCTTGTAAAAAAAAAAAAAAACTTTCCGAGCATCAGCACAGTAATAATTTGAAAACCATTATATAATACAGTACGGAGCAACCAAAGAATGTATATAAGATGTTTAACATTTTACAGTTTTATATTAGTTCTAGACATGCTGCTGGCAGATAATTAAGGCTTTGAGGGCAGTACTGTAGTTTATCCAGGATCAACAACTTGTCTAACAAACACAGAAATGAGCACATTGGATGAGCCAGAAAATCCTTATCTGTTGCATGTTATGCCTTTTATGCCTTACGGCTTTGAATGTTTTTTTTTTTTTTACAGATTAAATTAGGAACGAGTCTGTACAGGAGTTGTTGAATAGAAATGTGAGGGGAAGAATTATATAGTGAGGGAATTGCAGGAAGAGCAGCAGAACTTTGAGACAATGAGACAATTTCCATTACATCTCTTATATTTGGCAAGTGGCTATGTCATCAAGTTAGAAGGGTGCGTTTCAATTACACTGGGATTAGGATTAGGGTATTTCTAATATTAGTGTGTTAGTTACTGGTTAGCACATTAAGAAAGGGTAAGAAAGGGGTTAATGTCTGAGATGCTGTCAGCTGTCTTAGTATGCCTCTACATGGAAACAGCTTGCACTACCACCTGCCAAGTAACAATATATAGGAGGCCCAATCATGTATGACAGGCTGTAAACTGTCATTAACATGCCAGTCTTTAAATGGGACACCTGGAAGCAAAAGTGTTGCTTGTTCACAGCTTGGTACCCCCTTTATTGTATATATTTTTGACCAGCAGATGGCAGCAGTGTGCTATATATATATATATATATATATATATATATATATATATATATATATATATATATATATATATATATAGATATATATATATATATATATATATATATATATATATATATATATATATATATGAATATATATATCTGCTCAGCATGTTGCAATTTCATTCACTGCCTAGAGTGCTTGGTCCGTGTTTTCTAGCAGGAATACGCTGCTCTGATATTCCATGTTTTTTTTTTTTCCTTTTTTTTTGCTGACTTATATTTTATGCAGCACATTTGATTGCTTTTCAGATATCAAGGCCAGTCTTCTTCATTACAGGTATCATTAACAGTAATATTATCTCAGTTCAATCAGAAATGTTGAGGTCTTTTAATAGCAAGTGATCTCACATACTGCTGACCAGTTAAAACGTTTGACCCTCATGTTTATGAGATGCCCTGATTCTGCAGAAAATTTTATGGCCTCCTGCTCAGAAATAAACCTGAAGCGTCCTTTTTAAAATAACTAAAAAATATATAGCATTTATGCTTATCACAGAGTTTACCAGCACAAAATTCAAAAGTGAGGTTGTTACCAAAATACAGAAATATGCATTTAGGTCTAGAAAACTTTGTACTGTCATTAACATTCTTAGAAATGAGCACATCCATTATATAGCTATTGTACCATTAAATAATGCACATTTCCATTTACTTCTTGCCATGTCCCTGGAATGGATCCTTGTACAGGAAGGGTTTGAGCACTTCTGATGTTCACTGTTAATACATTAGAGTCCCATACTTTTTGTATTCCCACTCATTGTGAATTGATTGGAAATGAGGTCCCAGATTAACAGTCGTTCGATAATCCAGGTCTTTAAGAGTGGCTCAGTTAGAAGAAACTTTTAGGATCTTAATGACAGGGATTGACAACGAAAACTTCAACAAGATATGTTTTTTTCAGGGGGCAGGTTATTATTTTGACAACAAACTCTTGTGAGATGATGATGCAGAATTTCTGCCTAAAACCAGAGGCTTTCATAAGTGTATAGTGTATTTTGTAATATATCAACCTCACGTCCTTTCTTCAGTTTGTTAGATATCAGACTTGCAATGTATATAATGCAGGTTTTTGTGTGCACCATGTGTTCTTGTAATGTGTTACCCAGTCCTGGACCTACAGAGTGGGAGTCTGCCCTTCCACTCTCCAACAGGAGGTGCGTTCTAAGTAATTCCCTTCATTACCTGTTCCAATGATGGGTGAGACAGTTTCTTGTACTTAATCCTACGTTCCCAGCCAGCACATTTGACATGTAATATGATAAATATTATAGTACATATATTTATTTTATTTATTTTTATTTATTTTACATTGTTGACCGGGATTGTCCGACTGAGCTGAAGAGCCCTTTTTCAGCAGAGGCCCGGGGAGAAAAGCTCCAACATATTAAACAATTTTCATTATAAATTAGCATTAAACAGCAATGTTACAGGATTATTACAAGGCATAAGTAGCAATACAATGTTATAAAGTGTCAATAATCAGGAGTATAGCAAAACTATTTCAAGATGTAAAAAAAGAAATATGTCATTAAGATGAATATAATTTTTGGGGTAAGTGGTTACAAAAACCCAGTTTTATCATAATGTAATTGCATGAAGACAATTACAATAGAATGTTTCTCTGAGGCAATTTGCTTAATATATTTTTAGAAAACAGTAGAAAGAGTAGTCAAGGAAGATTAGAGAGAGCTAGTGAGAAGAGTGAGTTAAGGGCAGAAAGTAGATTAAGGTATGGGAAAGTAGGGGATGTTTAAGGAAGGAGAGTGCAGTGGCAGAACCAGTGACTTTTAAAGTGCTCCTTGGTGGCTGACTTAAATTGTTTAGGTTGTGTAAGGGTCCTGATTTCTAGTGGGAGCCTATTCCAAGCAATAGTGGGGTGATAGCTGTACATGTTATGCCCTAATTTAGACTTGGGTTTGTAGATTTGTAGTAGGTCTTGGTTAGAGCTTCAGAGAGGTCTGGAGGGAGAATAATGGGAGATGAGAGGGGATAGTGCTGGGCAGTAGGAAGGCTGGTATAGGATAGCATGGATGATCTGGAGCTGAGAGAGAAGAAGCTGGTGGGGTAATTCAAGCCAGTTTAGGTGTTTTACAGAGAGACAATGATGGGATTTGTAGGTTTCTTGGGCAGCAAATCTAGCAACCTTGTTGTAGGTAGATTCGAGTTTGGTCAGGAGTGCTTAGTTAAGATTTGTGAGAATTTGAGAAGTGTACATTAGACTGGGTAGAAGGTAGGTAAGAGAGAGAGATAGCAATGTTGGCTTCAGAGGTAAGGAATTTCTTGTTACAGTAACGGAGCCCTAGTTTTGAATGATTCTTTTTGATCCAGTTATTAACATGCAAGTCAGATTTAAGTGATCGTCATTGGTTATGCCTAAGAGCCTAGTGCTGGATTCTACCTGAATGGGAGTGTTATTAAGAGACTGTATGGAGAAGGAGGGTTTAATATTGTTGATCTTCTTAGGTAGGAAGAGTAACAGCTTTGTTTTTTTAGGGATATATATACATGGTGGTATTTCTAATCCCAATTAGGGAAACCACCATAAAAAATGTCTCCAAAGCAAACTTCACGCTTCTTAAGACAGAAGTGGCAAACTTCACGACACCCATGCAGATGGACAATAGAGATACGACCACTGAATCCTACACAAATGCACTTTATAAACACTTACATGAGTGCATGGATCATGCTATCCCTAACAGAACCAAGATGCTATCCTCCAAAAAAAGGAAGCTAATCTGGTGGTCTCCTGCCATAAACAAACTCTACAACAGAAGAAAGAAACTGTTTCAAAAAAGAGTAAAATCCCATGACTGGAAGAACTCCCTGGTCAACCACAGTAAGAAGCTGAGATCCCTCATAAAATCCTCCAAAGCTAGTTATGAAAACAAAATCGCCACTGATTCTAAAGACAACCACAAAACATTCTATAAAATCCTCCAAAGCTAGTTATGAAAACAAAATCGCCACTGATTCTAAAGACAACCACAAAACATTCTATAGCTATGTCAATAATCTCAATGGCAACACTCAGATCTGCTCTGAATTACAGCACAATGGCACTAAATATACAGAACCAACTGATACTGCCAACATCCTGGCAGACAGGTTCAGTGCTAACTTTACCCCCCCCCCCCCCCACACCCCATAAAGGGCCCATCTCTATACCGGAAGAATGCAAAGTTCCTGTAATCACGGCTGCAAAGGTAAAAAACACACTCTCCAAAGCCAAGAACACAGCATCCATGGGACCTGACAACATCCTAGGCTGTGTTCTACATGAACTCCAGAATGAACTGGCACTCGACCTAAGCACCATGTTCAATCATAGCCTCACCTCAGGCTTTGTGCCCACTGACTGGTGCACCGCGATGGTTATCCCACTCCACAAAGGGGGAGCCACCACGGACCCCGGGAACTACCGCCTCATTAGCGTAACGAGGCTGGTCTGCAAGGCAATGGAATGTATCATCATGGAACTTATAAACAAAGGCATTGGTAATCTCCAAACTCTGGACCCCACCCATTTCGGATTTGTAAAAGGCAGCTCATGTCTCCTAAACCTGACTGACTTCTTTGAAGCAGTCATCAAAGTCGTAGACGAGGGTGAGGTGCTTCACACAGCCTATCTAGATCTTGCCAAGGCTTTTGACACCATCCCTCACTCTGGAATTATAGATAAAGTCACTAATCTAGGTATAAATCCCTATGTCACAAGATGGGTTGCCAACTGATTCACTGACAGAACCCACACTGTGAAAGTAGCAGACTCCAAATCCGACTTCAGTCCAGTGACAAGGGGAGTACCACAGGGTTCAGTCCTGGGTCCTCTCCTGTTTGGTATCTACTTTTCTGAAGTACAGGCTAACACAGAAGGTCTTTGGCTAACGAAGTTCGCAGATGACTGCAAACTAGGAGCCATAATTGAACCTCCTAACAATGTGGACATCCTACAAAAGGGCCTCACTGAGACAGATGCCTGGTGTCAAAGCCATGGCCTCAAGCTCAATGTCAAAAAGTGCATTGTCATCCGCTTTGGTAAAAACTCTGTACCCATGAGCTACCACATAGGTGGTAGTCTACTTAACACTAAAAGTGTGATAAGAGACCTTGGGACACAGGTGGACAGTAGTCTCTCCTTTGATAATCACATCGCCACAGTAGTCAGGAAATCCTTCTACGTGGCACACCTCATCACAAAAGGTTTCTCATCCAGGAAAAAAGAGGTAATTGTTCCCCTCTACTTGTCACTCATTAGACCCATTATTGAGTACAATACCCCTTTTAGTATGTACCTCACAAAACAGCTACAACAACTGGAAAGGCCGCAGAAATACCTCTCAAACAGGATTACCGGCCTCAAACAGATGCCCTATGCAGACTGTCTCAAAAAACTCCAGCTTTACTCCGTCGCATATCGCCTACTCAGAGGCGATCTGAGCCTAACATACAAAGCTATGTCAAACCCAGAGCTGTTGGACATGCTGCACTTAAAGAAATCCCAATACCTCCAAGCTACATGCTCTAGGGACCTAAACTTTGTCACCACAATAAACAGAACATGATGGAGGGATAGATTCCTGTCCCAGAGACTTCCCATACTCTGGAACAGACTACCTATCTATGTCAAACAAAGCTCCTCATTAGCACTCTTCAAGAAAAATCTTGATGATTGTATGGGAAATAGGAAATTCACCCCAGGGATCACCTCTGTGGCTCTGCTCGACAGGGGCACAAGAAAATAATTTTCTTGGGTGGCGAAAGCCAGGGTACCTTTTTGGCTAGGCTTGTATAGGCCCGAGGGCTGATAGCCTAGTACCTACCTATGAACCTATGAACATATAATGATTCTGAGCCTTCCATGTCACTGAGTTGTTGATTTCCATCTCATCAAACCCTGTGTTTATGGGGTTTTTTTCAGGGCACTCTAGTTTATTCATACCAGACTGGCACAATTGCATAATTAACAATGCTAGACAGATAGACAGAAAGATTAACTAACAGTTTTTCCTATTAATTATTCTTTCCACAGCCTACTGACCTGCACTTCTCTACACTCTGTGCTCTATACGCACTTATTGTAACCACCACTGATTGTTATTACTAATTTTTTTCCTCACTGCCTACTGATTTACATATTGTACTGTATGTCAAATTTCTTTTGGTGTTTTTTTATTCCTATTGTATGTGTGTTTGGCATGTATTTAATTATTCTTGTAATAACTATTATCCTCTGCTTTTAATAGTATTCTATTGAGCCCCCCCCCCCCCCCCCAGACCTCCAGTGAAAATAGGCTAACGGTCATTCGGACATACCTGGTTAACAAATGTCAAAATAAATGCACTGATTGACTAACTGAGTTACCAGTACAGTGGCTAAACAGAAAGAAGAACCACTGTCATCACTATGGTTTTGCAACAGACAATGCTACATAAAGAGAGTGAGAGAGTGAATGAGAGGCAATAAGTCGAGTCGAGAGAGGAGGACAAGAGTTTCACATTCTTTTGAAAGGGAAAGTTAGCTGAAGTCAGATGTAACAAAGTTAATGACTTTGGCATCCAGAAAATACCAGCTTACACCCCCCCAGGCATCACTGAATACTCCAAAAATTCTATACCATAAGCTCAGCAAGAGTCAGTCTATCATGTATTTTGGCAGTCTTACCAAATGTGCTGGCTGGCAGCACCAGCAGCTTAACAGGTAGCATACTCACATTTGCTATTGGAAAATCAGAAGTCTGTGGGTTCTTTTCCCACATCAGATGCTTGGGTTCATTTGAATTCACTTTCCAGCACTGACAGTACAGTATGACATAAGGGGAAGGGCTGCACTCCTGATTACATCACCCTTCAAATAAGATTTTAAACTGAGGTCCCATCTGCCTGAGTCAGAGCATTTACTAAAAAGAGATGGGAATTTCACTGGTGCCCTGGTCAAATTTCCTGTAGTCCGTATGAATTCCACCTTCTATATATACACTGAAAAGAGGCCAAATCTGCCTAAGAAAGCAGACAAAAATAAAAGAAGACAAATAATGTAATGCTACATAAGTTCCTCAACGTATCATTAATAATTATAAAGTCAGTTATGAACTTAAGGTTGAAACTAATTGAAAAGACAGCCATGAGGCCTTTTTCAGCTATACTAGCAAGCTTAGCTTAGAAGTAATCAACAGTTTTGTACTGAACATGTCTCTGACCCAAGAACATTGATAATGATCTTGTGGACAAGCTCTCTTCAAAATTCACCTTACTTACACACCCATTCCTCCTCAAACATGTGTCCCTGAAATCACTTTGAAGCAAGTCCTTTGGCACTATGTATAATTAACAAAGCCAGTTCCATGGGATATGACAAGATCCCTGCATGTCTGCTGAAAAGCTTTAAGTCCCATCTGGCAAACTCCCCTCCATGAGTTATTCAGCCTGGTCTCAACACTGGTTATATCCCTGAGGTTTAAAAAACAGCTGCTGTGTTGCCCTTACCTAGCTAACCCCTCTAAGGATGTTGGGAATTACAGACCTATTAATCTTATGAGTATTATTTGTAAGGACAGGGACTGTATTATAACTGAGCTAATATACAATGATATAGGTGACCTTATAACCCTGGGTCCACAACAATTTGATTTTGTGAATGGCACATCAAGCCTGATCAAAGTGGTTATGTTTACTGAAAGGATTAATGAGACCACTAGTAAGAGGTATACAGTATAAACTGCCTAACCGGACCACTATTCTCCATGCTGGGATTAGTGGAAAACTCACCCACAGCTCATCATTAACCGATATGTAGGTCAAACGTGGTGTTCTCTACACAAAAAAGCACCATCAGTGGTATCCCACAAGGCACTGTCTTGGGCTCTTCCTCTTTGGTATATACTTCTCTGTCATAAAAGCTGATATCAATAGACTATGCCTAGCCAAGTTTGGTAATGATGGCAAACAAGGGGCAGTTATCAAATCACATTCTGATCCTCAGATTCTCCAGCAAGGGCTGGACCAAACAAATTCTTAGAGTCTTAGAGTTTTAGCCATAGTCTCAACCTCAGTGCCAAGTGATGCAGTGCAGTTTCACTTGGTAAATGTGGCATTACTTCTGCTTACGACATAGATAACATTCTACTTAAATCGGATGCAGTCATGAAGGACAGGGGTATCTCTGGTGATAACAGATTCTACCTTGACAATCATGTCTCTGTGGGTGGTTAGAAAATCCTTCTCTCTCTTGCACAATTTATCCTTCATAACAACTCTTGAAGCTATAAAGAATTATAATTTCACTTTATTCTTCACTTATTAGATCCATAGTTGAATACAGTGCCTCCTTTGATATGTATCTCACCATGCCCCTAAACCAGTTTGAGAGTTCTCAACATTTACTCATCAAAAAGATTTCAGGTGTCAGTACCCTTAGCTGCTCTGAGAGATTAAAAGCCTTGTTCCCCTATTCAGGGCCACAGCGACTCCATGCTATGAATAATCCAGCACTCTGTGAACATCTTCACCTAAGTCAAATCAGAGGTAAAGCAAACACTTGCTGTATGGGCAGAAACCTGTTCTACCACATCAACATGAAATGCCATGACATGTTAGTAACCCAATGTACTCCTCATGGGTGGAGTACTCTCCTTCTACATCTAAAGCATAACCTAATCAACAATCTTCTTCCAATGTTTTGCCCATTTTATATGGAGTTAGGGTGTCTCCACTTTCCATGACTGACGACCTCTCTTCTGCCTTCTTCATCAGCATTGCCTGCCTGGTCACTCTTGTTCTTCTTCATCACACAATCCCTCTGTCTCATAGCTGGACATTCTAATCCCTTTTTGACTGTTTCTGGCATTTATCAAATCAGTTTTACAAACTATCTTTTGGTTTCCTGCACATGTGACTTAAACATCTCAATCTGTTTTCTTTAACCACGTCTATATTACCCAATCGAACGTTTAGGTTAGCAAATACCTAAACGTCGAACTGGTAATATCAAAAAATTAAAACAGCAAATGGCCAATTTAATACAGGGAATGAATTACCTTGGCAGCAAAAAAAAAAAAATGAAGTGGGGGGCTTTGCCCACCTCACCTACCCAACTAAATATACCAACTCCACGATCCCTCTACAGTGGGAAAAGGGGCAAAATCTGCATAACAGCCAAGGGAATTCTTTCCCTGCGTTAAATCGGCTATTCGCGGTTTTTTTTGCTTTCGCTATTACCAGATCGACATTTCTAACCTAAACGTTCGATCATGTAATAGGAACCCCTTTAACCTTCTCTCTAACTGGAGCTACATTGGCATCTTCACTGATGTCCTAATTTCTATGTATATCCTACAAAGTACATCCTATTATCCATTACTGCCACTTCCCCTCCGTTACCTCAAGCTTCCTCAGCTGCTGTGCCTTACAGAAACAAGAAACAGTGGTTGCACCATTGTTTTATATATTTTACTTTCTGTGGCATTCTTCTGTCACACACTGCAGCACCTATAATTCTAGGTTTGACCTCCTCATTCAGACTTCTCTTCTCCTCAACCATACATCTCAGATATTTGAAGCTGTTATCCTGTTCCACTATTCTCTGATTTATCTCAGTTATCAGCTTCTTCTGATTTCCCCATGTGCTGCCATGATCCGCCATTTTATCGTTCCTCAGTTTCATTCCATGTACCTTCAGTTTGCATTCCATCCCCATGTAATTTGCTGAAGTTCTTGTTCAGAAGCTGCTTGTAGTGTCACATCATCTGCATACAGTAACTTTGTTGATCTGTCTGTTATAGCCAGGAGCAGGCTGAGAGTTCAACCCTGATACACACCCACTCCCATTAGGATCCCATGTACGAGTTCAAACACTGTTTAAGTTTGTGTTACTGAGTTCCTGTGGATAATCTGAACTAATTGTATCAATGCTTCTAGGATTTTAAACTATTGTAGTACTGTTCAATTCATCAATTTTGTTCAGATCCTATCATATGCTTTCTCTAAGTCTAGGAATACCCAGTTGGACACTTTCCTCCCTCCAGTGTCTTCTTCACTATCTGTCTCACTACAAACATTGAGTTAGTTATATTGCATCCTGATCTAAATCTAAGTTGTTCATCTGCTGTCTTACTTTTTTACTAATGTGCATATTCATCATTTACCATCTCCAGTACTTTAATTTGGTGTGAAGAAACTCTGATACCTCTGTTTTACCTGCGTTTATGAGTATCACTTCTGTTCTTGTACACTCACATTAAAAAGCTTATTTTCCATTCATCTGGATATGCCCCTCTCTCTCTCCCTCTCCCTCTCTCTGCACTGTGTTGAGTGCCCCTAGAAGTCAGTTCTCCCATAATTCACCCAACATTTTAATAATATATCCCATGACTTCATTGCAGCCTGCTGCTTTCCCAGGCTTTATTTTCCTTAGTTCAGTTCATACTTAAGGTGGATTCTCCTTCCCCTGTCATTGTAGGCTGTGCATGCATCTTCTGTGGGTTTTATTCAATCTGAAGCCTCTTGAAGTCCTCTGGATTGATGAACAAATTGGTGTTGACATCCCTTATGAATGGTATCTGACATCTATCTTCTTTATCTTTTTATCTTTGCCTTTCAACATGAAACAGTTATTATATATATATATATATACACACACACACACACACACACACACACACACACACACACACACACACACACACACACACACACACACACACACACACAAAGAGAGAAATATACTAAATTTAAACCATGCTGCATTTACGGGAACTGAGCATAAGACCATGATTACGACACCAAGTATTTGTTTGGTTCAGCCAATGCTGGAGAATTTCATTATCACAATGAGATGTGGTAACTACCTCCAGTCTGCAATCATCTGCAAGCTTGGTTAGCCATAGTCTCTGTATATCAACATTACCATCAGAGCAGTATATGCCTGGGCCGAGGTGGGGCAAATATGAGGTGCCCTGTAGGATCCCAATAAAGATATGTTTTCTGTCTAGAGCAAATGCCCTTCACCTTAATGATGTGGATTCTATTAGACAGCTATTTAGCTATCCATTATGAATGAATTAATAAAAAAAAACAAAAAGATGTGTATCCCGTGCAGCCAAGAGACCAGTAATCAAATAAACTCCATGGTCTTCAGCTCAAGGGTGGTACACAATCCATTTATTATGAGTAAAATAAGAGTTAAGTGCTTTCATCCTACCACAGGACTTCATCAGAACTAACAAACCGTTAGACAAAACATTTATGTACTTCATGGATCCCATCAATTATCCAATTAGTTAACTGAATCGAACACTTCATAAATATTTGTAATTAAAAAACATTGCTCCATATTTAAAATACATAAATATATATATATGATCATTCTATATAAAATAACACAATATGAACTATCACAATTTTGCTGCCCTCATTTTTAGTACAGGATTAATAGAAATATGCTATTGCATAGCGTCCAACAAATGAATTAATAGTGGACAGCCATTTAAGCTTTCCACTATGAAGGAATTAATGCCAATCTGGCAAAATCTGTTAATTACCCCAGCAAATAGGATAGTGTTGAAGGCCTTGGCAAGTATCAGCAGCAAAGATTATATATCCTTTATATGAGCCCTTTCAAAAAATTCATCTTAGTTTAAAATGCATGATTTACCTTTCACAAAGCTTACCTGGTGTGTGTGTCTTGGGATATATGGTCACCTATGTTCCTTGGCCTTACAAATAATACTAGTGTGACTGTCAAGTCACTAATTTAATGGGTCAGTAGGGGAACCATCTTTATACAAAGGTACCTCACGTGCTGTTCTCCACACCTCAGGGATGTAACCAGAGACTAAGGCTGAAGAGATAATGAATGAGTTTTTGATAGTTGGGACGTACTGCTTTTCATTACACATCCAGGGATATTGTCATTATTCATGCAACTGGTATTTTTTTATTTTGGAAAATGAAAAAGGGATGTAGTTTAGAGTGAATTTGGAAGGAGAGGTGAGAAAGGGAATGGAGGCAGGATTGGGGATAGGAAGGGTGAAGTTAAAAGATAATGTATAATATTGTTAAGGTCAAACAATGAGATGGAATTACAGATGAGTTCTGTACAAAACTGCTGCTTACATCTGAGCTTCCTAATATAGGCAAATAAGCCAGAGGGGTTTTCCTCTGAACTGGTTACAACTTTACGTTTGTAGTCGTTATTGTATTTTCTGATGGTAAGCTTGAAGGACTGGTTTTAAATCCCTTTCATACTGAAACTGAGATTTTTTAGAGATGAATAGAAGTTTTTTCTTTTTGTTACTGTGGGAGCTCCACCATATAGGTTTCTGGTATGCTTTCTTTGCATGGGGTATGGATACCTTAATACATCTAACTAAAAGGTGGTACATTTCTGAGGAGTAGCTGGCAGCTTCAGGTACAATATAAAAAGTGTAGAGAAGTTGTTAAGGGCCACAAATCAGGTTTTCATGGAGAAGGTCAAAGCAAGATGGTGAGATTCAAAAAGGGAGGAGATAACACAATGTGGTACAACTGAGGAGTACATTTGTGTAGGTAAGATTGAAAAGGCCCTTTACAGGGGGACAATTGGCATTTACACCACAAATCTGTAAGAATATTTGTTGTTGGTAGTATACATTTGTCTGTATATGTGGGGATAGTGTATGTCTTCCATAAGAAAAAATATTTTTTCTATGATTAACTTTTCTAACTTGTTAAGGTATTCTGTATGCTTTGAAGGAGCCATGCATGGAGCAGTACAAGTGGCTATATCAGTCGTATTAAGTAAGACATACAGGGACCTTTACTGACTGCATGGACAAGTATAGGCAGCTTAAATCTGCATGTTAAATTCTCTCTCTCTCAGTGTATTTTGTATTATCAGCACTTAAAAAATGAGGACCCATTGAACAATATTATTGCTATATATACATATACTCATACATCTACCTATGTATGCATACATTTGTATAAGGTTTCTAATAGCTTGGACAGAATCATAACTAGGGCTGGGGTGAAGGGGGGTTAGGCACAAGCTGTTAAGGGGTATGGTCAGCAGGTGCTGATGGAGGAATAAATGCAGTAACAGGGTTCTTTTAAGTAGAAGCATGTGAAACTAGTAACCTAGTTAGCAATTCTAGCAAGTAACTCATAAGCTCTTTGCTTTAGTTCTGAGTCTATTGTTTGCCAATGCTCTTTTTGGTCATCAGTTTTGCCTTGAGGGTGGCACCAGTCTGGGTTTTGCCCAGGGCACCAGTTGACCTAGCTACTTTTGTGATCTTGGAAATGGAATATCTTAAAAATATATCTGACAGCAGAAGACAGAGAATGGAATTTACCAAACTGCCCTAATGATTTCCACTATCGATATTATTGCTTTTAGTTTCTTTTTTCTTATTGTGTATGATTGAACTTATTTTGATAGTGTTTTACATTCGACATTAGGACAGTTCGTTCATACACAATACGCCCCAATTATCATATTCATTACTAGCTAGAACTGGTTAAAGTAAGATGCGTGGGTTTCTCCCTCTTAACCTAGCCTACAATATAGCAAGAAATGGCTCAAATTAGTAATTTCACTCCAGTTCATCACTACAAAAAAAAATCAGCAAAAATGTAAACAGACAGTTTGTGCAGAAAAACAAAACTCAGAGTAACACAGCTTGTTTCTACATGTAAGATTTGGAGGAGGTGGAAGTTAGAGCTGGACATCTAAATACAACATTTTCCTGTTTTTTCCACTTTATACATTAGTAGTATTGTAACAAAGTTTATACTACTGCTGACAAAATGTGCTGTGAAAAAAGCATGAGGTCCAGTAAGAAGTTAGCATATGTCCTAAGAATTAAACAGGATTAGGATGAAATGATCAGCCTCACCCCCACAAGCATATTCAAAAAGAAAAGTTTGTTTTCTTCACTGAAATCAGACTCAGCAGGATTCAAACCCCATTACAATAGAGGCCTATGCAACAAGCGACGGAAGAAAACATTCATGCATGGTTAGTGGTAAACCTGCATTTTTGCATTCAGCCTGTTAAAAGTGTACTGGTTGAAAATAAATATATCTATGACCAAATCATCTGCAGTTGTTCCAGCATTAGTTACTTGTGCTGATCAGGTATAACTTGTTTACACTGTTTGTCTTTCTGAAAAGGACAAGATAGTGATGTCCAATCATGTGAATTGGTATGACATGGAAAAAAAGTGTTTCATTGTAAAGGTCTCCTTGGAAAATAAATCTAAAACCCTAACCTTCCCTAAAATATGCTGCATAACACTAAATCTCTCACCATAACTTTAAACCAAAACCCCTACTTTAGACCTAATCCATCAATCCACTACTTCTCTTCCCACGTTTGCACATGGGGATCAGTGTCACTTCAACAGTGACAATCATCAAGATTTATTAACCCAAAAACTGTAATCCTAACCCTAAACTTAAACATTAAATAGTAACCACAAACCTTAAACTTTAACACCAAAACTCTGATCTTAACCCTAAAACCTGAAGGTGCCTTTAATGTCTTTCTTTTTAAGTGCACCTTATTTTTGGACTACAGGCATGAGCCGGTCACATCAGAGTAACGTGTAACTAGCCTGCTTATTCAGAATGAGTAACTTGTAACTAGCCTGCTTATTCAGAATGAGTAACATGTAACTAGCCTGCTTATTCAGAATGAGTAACTTGTAACTAGCCTGCTTATTCAGAATGAGTAACGTGTAACTAGCCTGCTTATTCAGAATGAGTAACTTGTAACTAGCCTGCTTATTCAGAATGAGTAACTTGTAACTAGCCTGCTTATTCAGAATGAGTAACTTGTAACTAGCCTGCTTATTCAGAATGAGTAACTTGTAACTAGCCTGCTTATTCAGAATGAGTAACATGTAACTAGCCTGCTTATTCAAAATGAGTAACTTGTAACTAGCCTGCTTATTCAGAATGAGTAACTTGTAACTAGCCTGCTTATTCAGAATGAGTAACTTGTAACTAGCCTGCTTATTCAGAATGAGTAACTTGTAACTAGCCTGCTTATTCAGAATGAGTAACTTGTAACTAGCCTGCTTATTCAGAATGTTCCTTTGGCCACTCTAAGTAACGATTACCATTTCTGCTCCATAATCCACTGGCAAATCTTTTAATCCTGCCTCCTAGAAAACATTCTTATCAGTTTTTTCTACTTCAGTCTCCCTCCTACCAGGAAGAGAGAGCAAGTTTAAATCTGGCTACAAACAGTCATCCTCTTTGCACATTTCCTTATACAAAAATATTTCAGGGTTCTGCAAGAGACATCTGTCCCCTAATTTGTTTTGCAAACTTGCTCTCACTCCTTTAACGCAGCACATAATATACCTTGTAAGTAAAACATCAGAACATTTATATGACGAGTCTTTTTGTTTCAGATATAAAGTCTTCTGATACTCTTTATGGCTTACTCATGCTGTTACATCTAGACTGATAATTTCCTGCTTCCTTGATATTCCATAATTTGCACCTGTGTCACTCCTAAGAACTTAGTACACATAGATAGACTGCCCAAGTCTATCTTCTCTCATCTCTCACTACTCCCCTACCAGACTTCTCTGAAGCTCAGCCAAAGACCTACTAAAAATCCATAAACCCAAATCCAACACAGGGTGCAACTTATATAGCTACCATCCCTCTACTGCATGGAAGAAACTCCCACTAGAAATAAGGAACCTGACTCACCCCAAACAATTTAAGCTAACAACCAAAGACCACTTTAAAAAACACTGGTCCTGCAATTGTACTCACTCTCCATGATTATTACCTGTCTTTTATAGAACAGTCAAACTAACTTACTAAAACTTATCATTAACTACTTCATCCTGTGCTTCCTATGCAACCTCCAAAGCTTCTTCTGTACTCTGCTCCCTGAAATTCTTATGTAACCTTTTAAGTTTCTGCTACTCTGCATTCAAAACCTTATATTGACCCAACTCCCTTTTTAAACCAAAACATACAGCTTATTCTACTTTTTTAACATTCTCTTTTTTGTTTATAGTACTGTTTTATCTGTCAACAATATACAAGTATGTAGCTTACGTATTTTAACTACCAAAATTCTCTATTGCTATTTTTATCAAAATGTATCTGTATTGCTATTTTTATTGCATTGTATATCTTTGGAGCTTCTCTCCCAGGGCCTCCGCTGAAAAAGGGCAATAGCTCAGCCAGACACACCCAGTCAACAAATGTAGAATAAAATAAAATAAAATAAATAAAAATAAAAAAATATATCTTTGCGTGATGTTCCTGGTTTATTCATTTTTATTGATTTCTATTCATTTGTGAACACCTTTTAGAGTTTGTTTAATCTTTGTAATATTGTACATTTATTATTTCTTGGAGCTTTTCTTCCTGGACCTCTGCTTAAAATGGTCAGTGTATCCAGACAGACTATCCTAGTAAATAAAAGCAGATAAACGTATTGACAGCCAGATAAGAGTTTCCAGCATAGATGGCTACAGAGTAGATTTTTAGTGTGATGTGGTAAATCTCGCTTCTAGTTGTATAAAATACTCCATTTAGAGTTAAGCCATTTTCAGCAATTCAGACTAAGAAACCTATATTACATAAATATGTTCCTTAGAGAATAAGAATTTCAGAGCTTTAAAAAAAACAATTCATATATTCTAAACATTAAGCAATATCCCATCTGGAACAAAAGACGTAATTGTTGTGTGCTAGGTTAATTAACCATTTACTAATTCTTATTCTAGCAATTTTACCCTCTAATGGTTTTAAATACAGCAAATCATTCCATATGTTAGGTCCCATTGTGATCTTCCCACTAGAAAACATTTTCTCGAAAGAAATTCATGTCAAAAACTTGGTTTTAAACACATCTTAATTTCTTTTGTTTTTTAAGCTTCACTAAGGAGTAAACCAGTTCTATATTCGTGACATTTATACAGAGACATTATTATAATTTATACAGTGTTATAATCTGAGCCAATCATTCTTTAGAAACGATAATAACTATGCATATGCCATGCTGTGCGGCAGATAAAGTCATTGAACTTCTTATTCACCTGATTCAGTTTTGTTGGATCTGTATGAAAGGAACTGCAAAATATGGCATTCTGTAGTCAACGATAGAAGCAGTACTATTAAGGTTTCCTACATAGTTTTGGCTTATTTATGTGTGGCATATGACATTTTCTAGGCACTTTGCAAGATTTTACAGCACAGAATCTAACTGGGCATCCCATTAAGTTTGTTGTCCGTTGCACTTGTAAATATTTATAATTGTATGTTTTGAAGTATCTGAATCTTCAAGGTTAAGGTTCTTAGAGTAGCAGATGAAAAATATGCCTTTTCTTTATGAAAATAAATTACCTGTTCTCTTTTTCATCTACACAAGGAGAATCTATGACAACAAAAATAATTCTGTAGCTGTTTAAAGGTTACTTGTGATTCACATTCGATTTGTGATGCTGCTAGCATGTCATTACATAACACAGCACGACCTGCAAGAGCGAGAGAGAAAGATGGGATATTGCATTTAGGGAGACACCAAGGAAGTTTTTCAGATAGAATTTTAAATCTAAGCAGGGAGTTCATGAAAAGGTGGTAACTGAAAAAAGCAATCAGATAATTTCTTTGAATAATAACAATCAAATGCCAGCACTACTCCCCCAGAAACACACAAACACATGCACGACATATAGACAAACACATACACATGTCAAGCCCACATACTGTCATACAGAGGTGTTTTGTGAAACAGTATTATTGGCTAAATACGACCACGAGGATGATGTCACAAAAGAATGTAATAAATTGACAAAAATATAACACGTGACTCACTCTTGTCAGAAAGATTGCCTAATCTATTTCTGAAAACTGTGGTATGAATCAGGAAGCCTTTTCAGCTGCATCGATCAAATTCTGTTATCTAAAGTATTTGAATCCAGCCAGGCAGGCTTTGTGAAGGGTAAATCCTTTACAAATCACTGGAGGCTATTATTACATTTGGTAGCATGGGCAAAAAAATGAAATGAAAGGTGAAGGGCATTACTGGGTGGTGCTGATAGATTTTTAAAAGGTATTTGATACAGTAAACTGTCTTTTTTTTCTGTTTTTGTTTTTAGGGAAGTTCCCCAAGTAGTAGGAATGGGAGTATGGGTATGTATATGCAAGCATTATGCAAAGGCTTGTGGAACAGGATAGTCATAAACTGGGGCTTATCTGAAAAGGTTAACTTCATATAACCTTCTTTCATCTTTCACAAGTAGAAGGTAAAATAAAATAGTTGGCCTCTGAAAATTACTAGATAGGTATGGGAATGTATGATTTAAGAACATTGGCGCTGCAGGGATAGATTCATCACCCAAAGACTCCCTATGCTGTGGAACAAAATCCCGGTACATGTGAGGCAGAGCACCTCGCTGGCCTTGTTCAAGAGAAATCTTGACCAATGGATGGGAGATCACAGATATACCCCAGGGATTACCTCAGTGTCACTGCTCGACAGAGGCACAGCAAAATAATGGGTATAGTTCCCCATACTAAAGGGGTGGCGTAAGCCACAAAACAATGGGCTGGGCTTGTAAATGCCCTCGGGCAGATAGCCTAGTATGAACCTATGAACCTATGAACCTATTCCATGATGGCCCTTAAATCTATGGAACTATGAAGGTTAAAATGTCTTAAATATCATCTCAACAGTTATTCTGTCTCATACTGCAGTCATCTACTTTAAAAAGTTATTCATTTTTCCTCTGTGTATCCCTTCTGGATAGGACAGCCAACAGTTTTTCTACAGAATGCATGAACAAACTAACGAAATACATTTTTGCATGCATTTTGCATTAACATCACAGACCACTATCTTTTTTGAAATGCTTTTAGGGAATGTTCACTTTTAACAGAACTTTTTTCATTGCCTTAATTGTGCTCCAGAGCCATAAACAGTGACATTTAAAATATCCATTTCCTCAGACATCTTATTCACCTCCAAGACTGCCAGCTAAACTCAAACTGAAGTCAGGTTTCCAATCATCAGAATTAATCATCCATTCATCACCTTCCACATACAGTATGGATAATTTCTATAAAGATATTTATATCTACACTCCAGCTTACAAATGATGTCACTGTTATCCACATCTGATGTCCCCCTTTAAATAAGTAACAACATAATACCTCCTTCTCTAAACAAACTGTACTAACTAGATTGCATGTAATATTAACACTTCTGTGCAAAGAAATTGAAACCTTTTATGAATATCAGTGTAACTCAACCATTGTTTGTTAATATTATCCATTTAACTCAAAATATATTTACTCAGTTTAATTTAGGATTCCATACAACCTAACATAAACATAAATATTCTTGTATTATTCTCAATACAGACAATGCAGTAATTACATTTCTCAGAGGGCCCCTGTAATGTAGTACTAAGCCTTGGTTATTAATGAACATATCTTCCTCTTTGTATGAGCTCTAACCACTCTATCTAACACGTCATACAGTACAATTTAAACTGCTCATGTTGTGACAACAAACTTTGCAATTCACTCTCCCCAGAACATCATTGCTCCTTTTTATTAAAAGCCCGTTGACTGTCAAAAAGTCATGTAACACCATATTAGTAGGAGGTCATGTCTGTATACTCAGCCTAAAGTTATTTCCTTTCTTTACGGGAAGACTCATAGCAAAATTCACACCACACAACATTAGATACTCTTTCAGCCGGTAGCCTTAAAGCTGCATAATAAGCTTCATTGAACAGAACATGCATTCTCCATTTAGGAATCCCATCCATCACATATTAAATCTTTACCACCCTACCAAAAATTTAATTCAGGACTAAAACAATACCTATTCAAAGACCAACAATGCAAATGCTTTTACAACAGAGGCGTCACCTATATTAAACAAGCCACTCTAATATATGCAAACTATTGACTATGATAAAGGCCTACACGGCCATATGCCATATCCCCATTTCTTCTATCTCTTTCCTTCCTTACCTTTCTTCTGCCAGCCTCTCCCTCTTATGTATTCTTCTTTCCTACCATACCTTTCACCTCTCTATTCTTTCCTCCTACTATTATCGTACAAATTGTAAATGCCAATCATTTTTATATCATTATACTGTATTTCACTGATGTAACCTACCTCAAATACTTTCTGTTAAGAAGATATTCTCCTTGCACAATGTTATGTTGATGACGTGGATGTTCATTTTGTTTTACATTTGTATACTTGTGCTGAACTTATTTATTATTGGCATTTGTTTACTGGGAAAGTTCACTGGGCCAAGAAGAACCCATTTTCAGTAGAGGCCCGGGGAAAAAAGCTCTACAAAGACAGTATAAAAATTACATAATATTGGAACAGTTTGTATTAACAAAAAGCATAGTCATAACAGGCATTATAGATGTAATAAAGTACATTATGAAAATGTAGATGGTACAGAGAAATAATGTAAAAACACAAGGTATTGAGTAAATCCAAGGAACATATTCTAGTGCACTCTGATGTGAGTGTGCACTCTAGAGTGGACTCGATTGTGAGTGTGGAAGTGATTAATATAGGTAGAATTAGAATAACTACCTAAAGGTATATGTATTAGAAGTAAAGCAAGATTAGTGCTAGGAATGATGACTGTGAAACAGTAATAGGAGTCAAGTTTTGGAGGAAGGAAGTAGAGGAAAAAAGGTGATTATGATGTGGGGAAGAGGAGTCAAGTCTTAGAAGATGGAAGTTAGAGCATCTACAGTACCAGAGGGTAGACAGATGCTGCTTCAGAACTGTTTTGAAGGAGGAGATGTTACTGGTAGTCCTAGTAGCTAATGGGAGTACATTCCATAGTTTGGCAATTGAGAAGGAGTAGAGCATTTGATCTGCTGGGAATTTTGGTTTGTCAATTTGCAGGAGAAATTGGTTAAAAGATCTGAGTGACATATTTAGGTGATAGTGAGTTAGGATTGGAGATATGGCTGGCAATCTGATGGATTGTAAATAATTTTATGTGCTATGGTTAATTGCGGTATTTTAGGTGATGTGGGAGTTCAAGCCAATTGAGGTAGAATTGTAAGGAAGAGCACCGATGGGGTGAATATTTGACATTGATTGCGAATTTGGCAACTTTATTGTAACAGGACTCTAGCTTATTTTTAGGGATAACTGGATATTGGTGAAGAGTCGGGTACCATATAGGAGTGACGGGAGGACAAAGGTACAGGCAAGAGTTTGTTTGGAAGAGCAGTTAAGAAAATGTCATTTTGATAAAGGTATTGACCAAAAATAAGGTTTTCATCTAAGATGACTCCCAGTAGTTTTGTATGAAGTACTACTTCTATGGTGGTCTTGTTTTGAGATTATATGATGAATTCTATCTTATTTATTGAGGTACTTTTCTTGGGGGTGTGTGAAGATTGGGTAGAGATGGGTGAAGGCTGCCAGCCTACTCAAATAGAATTTGATACATAATTCTGGCATTTGTAAATACAGATGTAAAATACAGGCTTGTTTCTTAAACGAAAGAAACATACTGTAAAATGTTGAACTTCAAGATTGTAGCAATATTGCCATCTACTGTAAGGAAAAGTAAGTCAAGCATTTCACATTTGTTCTTTGAAATTAAAATCATGTCTTGTATGTCCTTTTGATCTCCAGAGCTCGGAGTGATTATGTCTGGACTAGCACATTCTTTTTATTGTTTTAAGGCTAACGTTAATGACCAGAATTTACATATGGAATGTCCTTTATTGCTTTAAGAGTAAAATAATGCAAATGCAGTTTCTGTGTGGCCTGGGAACCAGGAAAGTGTCAAAATTATGTAATGTGTGTACTGGGAAACCTAAGTGTCAAAAACATGATGCAATCTGGGAGGGCCCAACAGAAATGTTTGTTAGTGATTTTAAAAATTATTGCTCAGAGAGAGACTGTAAGCATTTTGATCTTGGGCATCTAACTCAGCACTGCCTGTTGTCTTAAGTAAGTTATCTTAGAAGTGTGTTTTCTTGTAGAAATAGCTAGGACTATAAAGATTAGACTAAGTGTTTTTCTGTTATGTCAGAACTGTACTACTGAATTATTTTAAGTTTCTGTGTGATCTCTGAACTTTTGAATAGCATTGTGGTGTAGTAGTATTATCTTGTGTTTTTACTATTTATTATTAAATAATTTTAAACCCTTTTCAACTGTGGCTGGTTTATGTAGAGATAAATTAAGCTCTAGAGTACATTGGATGCTTATAAGTGATCCTGTAATAAGCCCTTCCAATAAGCCTTGATTGCTTAAGTTACACTACTATTGGATAATAATATTGCACAGTAATAATTGAACACCCGTTTAAGGACCTTTGGATAGCTGATAAATATTATCTGATGGTGGCAGTAATTATTACTGTATAGTCTGGGTATAGGGACACAGCTGGAGAATCTGTGTCATCCTTTCCCAGGAGTGTCTGTGAAGTTGTATAAATTCTTATCTCAAAGTGTATGTGTGTGTGTGTGTGTGTGTGTGTGTGTGTGTATGTGTGTGTGTGTGTGTGTGTGTGTCAGCTACTTGGGCAGGGACATGAAGCACTGGTTGGGCAGAGAGAGTACTGAAGGTTAGCTTGCCAGCTAGGCTGAGATCTGAACCCTATAGCTGTGCCAGTGGGGGAGTCATATTGGGGACCTGGGGAGCAAGGGAGTGACCAGCCCCGGACTGACTGTGATCTTTGTGTGCTCTTAAGGGAAATTGCACTTTACTGTGTGTATTGGTTATCCTTTCCTCATATATGAGATGCCCTCTCTGGTGTTAGTGCTGAGGATTGAGGCTCCTTGATTGCTGGGCCAGGGCACGAGCATCATATGTGGTGGCAGTGATGGGATATCCACATCACATATTAAGTATTTGGCAAATACTAATTGGCTTGTAGGGGTGTGGGTAGAGTGAATCCTGTAGCTTATGTACAGTGATCTCTGAAGGTGTTTTGTACTCTAAATCAGCCTTAAAGTGAATACTCAGAGTTTGGATTACAATTGTTTTATTTCTTTTGTTAGCTTAGTTAGTCAGGGTGAGCAGGCAGCATGTCAGCAGAGGAGTATGGAAAGCTGACAAGGAGCCAGCTGGTGGAGATGTGCCAGGCTAGGGGACTAGAGTGTGGAAACCTGACTAAGGCAGACCTGATTGCAGCCTTGGTTACAGCTGCATCAGAAAACAGCATCTAGGAGGACAATCAGACTGGCAGTGGAGATACAATATCCTTGGAGAATGGACAGATCAACCTTTCTATGAAGGACAATCAGACTGGCAGTGGAGATACATTATCCTCCGAGAATAGACAGCACAACCTTTCTGCAGTGGACTTAAAAATCCAGCTGGTGCTAAAGAGAATTGAGTTGGAGGCCAGGCATTTGGAGATAGAAGCCAAAGAAAAGGAGCATCAGAGGAGGTATGAAAGGGAAATGCTGACTCCTTGCCAGAGTCATGGAGGTAATGAGGAAGGGAGTAACTGGACCCCAGAAGTACAACAGGTCAGTAAATTTCTTCTGCAATTTAAAGGGGGATAATTTTGATAGTTTCATTCATATGTTTGAGAGGGTATGCAAACAGTATAGTGTTGACCAAAGGCTCTGGGTATGGTTCCTGACCTCCTTACTCCATGAGAAAGCTGTAACTGTTTTGTCAAAAATGCCTGACTCTGTCTGTTTTGATTATACTGCTGTAAAAAATGTCTTTTAGAATGTTTAAGCCAACACCTGAAATGTATAGGAAAATGTTTCGTGAGCATAGACACAAGGCAGATGAAAGTGTGTGGGAATATTTTGCTGAACTGAGTATTTATTTTCATAGCTGGATGAATGGATGTCAGGTCACCACTTCTGATGGGTTGGCAGACCTTTTGGTGAGGGAACAAGCCCTTAGCACTTTGCCTAAGCACATAAGGATCTGGTTAGTTGATAGACAATGTGCTACTTCAAATGAGTTGGGGAAGAAGGGAGACCTATACCTGGCCAGCAGAGAAGCCCTGCACAGGAAGGGGACCTCCAGTACTGCTCATGGGTCTAAAGGAACCCATGGTGAGCGGCACAAACTGCCACAGCAGAATCTGACAGTAGCAGGGGAAGCCACTATTCTAGGTACATATCCAGGAGCTAGGGTTAAATGTTTTGAATGCAACCAGTGGGGCCATGTGGCATACAGTTGTCCACGGAGGCAAAGTGGGGAACCAAAGGTGAGGGAGCCAGTAAGTGGGAAGGACAAAATGACAATAGTAGGTTGTCTTGAGACAGCAGGGTTGCTAAACTACCATCCTGCAGATGTCCTGAAAGGGAAAGATTTGGATGAGGCAGTACTATGTACTTATGCAGTTACACACAGTGAGGCTAGGAGACAAGCATGTGGGTCTGGTAGCATGGGGGAAACCCAGACAGACTGCATACTTGCAGCCAGGACTGGTGAGATGGTTACTTCAGGGAGTGGGCTACACTGTAGCAGTGAGACTGAAGGTGAGCCACTGCTGGTTGTGGGTACTGATGTTGCCTTGGACAGGGTAACTGCAAAGGTAGAGGTAAGTAGTAGTACACAGGCTGACAGTGTGGCACTGCTGTGAGAGAATGCCAGACTTCCTGTGGAAGGGGAGCTGGGAAGGGTTACAAGGAGAGAGTTGAGACAGGTTCATTTCTCAGACCCTACATTGCAAGGCCTGAGGCAGGTAGCTAGGGAGGCATCTGATTCTCAAGGAAAGGGGTAATCTGTATACTGGGACAAAGGGTTACTATACAGAGAGTGGACCCCTGAGGGAGGGCTATAAGGTGAGAGAGTACAGCAGTTGGTGGTGCCTACAGCCTACCATCTGGCGCTTCTAGCCATAGCTCATGATATTCCCTTTGCAGGTCATATGGGCATAAAATATACAAAGAGACATATTATGCAACACTTCTATTGGCCTGGAATTTCCAGAGATGTAACAGGGAGCTGCAGGACCTGTGAGCGGTGCCAAAAGGTAGGCAAGGCAGGAGACAAGGTGAGAGCTCCTTTGATGTCTTTGCCTGTGATTGAGGAGGCATAGAGGGTAGCTATGGATATTTTGGGTCCTCTGAGTACCCCAAGTTCCACAGGGAAAAAGTATATCCTAGGGGTAGTGGATTATGCTACACGATACCATGAGGCAGTGGCGTTGTCCTCCATTGAGGCAGAAAAGGTGGCAAATGCTTTGTTAGAGATTTTCAGCAGGGTGGGTTTCCCAAAAGAAATACTGTCTGACAGAGGTGCCGATTTCATGGCAGACCTGCTGGCTTGTCTGTGGAAGTCCTGTGGGGTGAAGCACATGAAGACCACCCCCTACCATCTCCAGACTAATGGTCTTGTTGAGAGGTTAAACTCTACAGTCAAGTCCATGCTATGGGCATTTGCAGATCAGTTTAAGAGGGAGTGGGACAAATATTTGCCCCATCTGTTGTTTACTTACAGAGAGGTTCCCCAGGAATCCACAGGTTTTTCACCCTTTGAGTTGCTGTATGGGCATAGGGTGAGGGGTCCTCTAGATTTAATTTGAGATCAGTTGGAAGGTGAGTGTGAGTCTCACAAGGAGTCTGTTGTGGCATATGTCCTAAACCTCAGGACAAGGCTCAGGGAACTCATAGGCTTGGCCCAGGAGAATGTCGCAGAAACCCAACAACAGAAAAAAGGTGTGGTATGACAAGAATGCTCAAGCTAGAGAGTATGCTGTGGGGCAGCAAGTAATGGTTCTTATTCCTGTCAGACACAACAAGCTGCAAGCAGCTTGGGAGGGTCTCTACAAGGATTTAAGAAAGGTAAGTGATGTTAACTACATGGTGGAACTGCTAGGCAGAAGGCCAGGGCACATATTGTACCATGTTAACATGATGAAACCTTACCATGATAGGGAGGCCGTTGTGCTGAGCATTTGCAGTGGATTGCAGGATGAGTCTGAGGGAGATCTGTGGATTGATCTCCTCAGTGAGGCTTGGGCTGACACCTCTGTGGGAGGGGTAGCAATGTCCCAACAGCTATCTCCTACCCAGGTTAGAGAAATTTGAGCAGTGTTGCAGGAATTTGGGGACATGTTTATTGGGAAACCAGGGTGCACCCACCTGGTGCAGCATCAGCTGGATACAGGGCCCCAAAGGCCTATCAGGCAGGTCCCTTATAGGGTGCCTGAGAGTGTCAAAGAGACTCTGAAGGAGGAGATGCAGGAGAGGGGTGATTCAGGAGTCCAACAGTCCCTGGTCCTTCCCAGTGGTGCTGGTGGCAAAGAAGGATGGCAGCACCAGGTTCTGTGTGGATTACAGAAAATTAAATAGTCACACAGAGTCGGATCATTACCCCATGCCTAAGACAGATGAGGCCCTAGAGCAGCTGGATGGGGCTAAGTATCTTACAACCATTGATGTTACCAAGGGTTACTGGCAGGTGGTCTTGACTCCCAGTGCTAGAGAGAAGTCAGCCTTTGTGGCTCCTTTTGGCTTGTATGATTTCACAAAGGTGCCCTTTGGGATGAAGAATGCCCCCGTGACTTTCCAGAGGCTGGTAGATCATATCCTAGCAGGAGCAGGAGGATTTGCCCTTGATTACCTAGATGATATTGCCATCTACAGCCATTCCTGGCCAGAGCACCTTCAGCATGTCAGAGAGGTGCTGTACAGACTACAGAGGGCAGGGTTGACCATTAAGCCGAGCAAATGTCAGGTGGGTATGGCAGAGGTCTCCTACCTAGGACATAGAGTGGGGAGTGGTAAGATAAGGCCAGAACCTGCCAAAGTGGAAGCCATTCAGGCATGGCCTGCACCTGTTACTAAAAAGCAGGTGAGGGCATTTTTAGAGACAGCAGGGTACTACAGAAAGTCCATCCCCAGTTATAGTACCATAGCTGCTCCCCTCACAGACCTGACAAGGAAGAACAGGCCAGATAAAGTACTGTGGACACCAGCATGTGAGTATGCATTCCAGAAGCTTAATGAAGCTTTGGGAGGACCCCCTGTGTTAGCCAGTCCAGATTACAGCAAAGAATTTGTTGTGCAAGTGGATGCTTTGAACCATGGGGTGGGGGCTGTACTTAGCCATATTTCTTCAGAGGGGGAAGAGCACCCAGTGGTTTATCTCAGTCGTAGGCTCCAACCCAGGGAAGAATGCTATGCAGCTGTAGAAAAGGAATGTCTAGCCATAGTGTGGACACTGCAGGAACTTCAGCCTTATCTGTATGGAAGGAAATTCACTGTTATGACAGATCACAACTCTCTAACATGGTTAAACAGAGCCAGTCTGCAAAATGCCAAGTTGCTAAAATGGAGCCTGGGGTTGCAAGCATATGATATGTCAGTGCAGCACCGCAGTGGGATTAGCAATGCCAATGCAGATGGGCTCTCAAGACAGGGAATGGGGTGAGGTACACTCAGATAGACCTAATCCTCTCAAGCGGCGTTTCTCAAGGGTCACTTGAAAAACTAGCTTGAGTTCTCTGGGGGGAGAGAGATGTGAAGATTGGGTAGAGATGGGTGAAGGCTGCCAGCTTAACCAAATAGATTTTGATACATAATTCTGGCATTTGTAAATACAAATGTAAAATACTGGCTTGTTTCTTAAATGAAAGAAAAATACTATAAAATGTTGAACTTCAAGACTGTAGCAACATTGCCATCTGCTGTAAGGAAAACTAAGTCAAGCATTTCACATCTGTTCTTTGAAATGAAAATCATGTCTTGTATGTTCTTTTGATCTCCAGAGCTCGGAGTCATTATATCTGGAATAGCACATTTTTTTTTATTGTTTTAAGACTAAAGTTAATGACCAGAATTTACATGTGGAATGCCCTTTATTGTTTTATGTGTAAAATAATGTAAATGCAGTTTCTGTGTGTCCTGGGAACCAGGAAAGTGTCCAAATGATGCAATGTGTATACTGGGAAACCTAAGTTTCAAAAACATGATGTAATCTGGGAGGGCCCAGCAGAAATGTTTGTTAGTGATTTTAAAAACTATTGCTCAGAGAGAGACTGTAAGCATTTTGATATTGGACATCTAACTCAGCACTGCCTTTTGTCTTAAGTAAGTTATCTTAGAAGTGTGTTTTCTTGTAGAAATAGCTAGGACTATAAAGATTAGACTAAGTGTTTTTTTCTGTTATGTCAGAACTGTACTGCTGAAGTATTTTAAGTTTCTGTGTGATCTCTGAACTCTTGAATAGCACTGTGGTGTAGTAGTATTGTCTTGTGTTTTTACTATTTATTATTAAATATGTTAAACCCTTTTCATCTGTGGCTTGTTTATGTAGAGATAAATTAAGCTCTAGAGTACATTGCATGCTTATAAGTGATCCTGTAATAAGCCCTTCCGATAAGCCTTGATTGCTTAAGTTACACTACTATTGGATAATAATATTGCACAGTAATAATTGGACACCCTTTTAAGGGCCATTGGGTAGCTGATAAATATTATCTGGTGGTGACAGTAATTACTACCGTATAGTCTGGGTATAGGGGCACAGCTGGAGAATCTGTGTCAGCCTTTCCCAGGAGTGTCTTTGAAGTTGTATAAATACTTATCTCAAAGTGTGTGTGTGTGTGTGTGTGTGTGTGTGTGTGTGTGTGTGTGTGTGTGTGTGTGTGCCAGCTACATGGGCAGGGACACGAAGCACTGGTTGGACAGAGAGGGTACTGGAGGTTAGCTTGCCAGCTATGCTGAGATCTGGACCCTATAGATGTGCCAGTGGGGAGTCTTATTGGGGACCTGTGGAGCAAGGGAGTGAGCAGCCCTGGACTGACTGTGATCTCTGTGTGCTCTTAAGGGAAATTGCACTTTACTGTGTGTATTGGTTATCCTTTCCTCATATTTGAGATGCCCTCTCTGGTATTAGTGATGAAGATTGAGGCTCCTTGATTGCTGGGCCAGAGCACGGGCGTCACAGGGTGAATAACAGCAATTTGTTTTTTGGGGGGGGTTAGAGAAAGGTTGCACAGATTATGGTAGGGTCATCTGCATAAGATAGGAGTGGACGTTGTTGATGAAAATACTTAAAAGTAGGGGGGCTAATACAGAACCTTGGAGGACACCTGTGGATGTTTCAAGGAAAGTAGAGAAAAGAGTATTGCCATTTAGAAGATTGTTGTCAGTTATATAGGTAGCTGGTAAACCAATCTAAGGTTGAAGGGGAGATACTTAGGTTTGGGAGTTTGGTGAGTAGCAGAGGGTAGAAAAAGGTACTGAAGACTTTAGAGAGGTCAAGAAATAGTGAAGATATGATTTTGCTGATATCTTAAGCTCAACTGACTGTATCCAAGAATGATATAAGTGTGGTAGTTGTGCTGTGACCTGGCCTGAAACTATGCTGAGTGGGGGAAATATGCTGGTTTTGAAGTAGGTAGCTGAGAACTTGTTTATAGTTGCATTTCTCCAAGATTTTAGAAAGTGGGGAGATAACAGTAATAGATCTAAAGTTTGAAATATCTGTGTTGTTGCCACCTTTGTGGAGGGGTAGAATTAAAGACTTTTTCTGAATATTAGGTACGTTTTCAGACATCTGAATGTATTCTGCGGGTAGGTTGTTGGGAGCATTAGAGCATGGTTTCAGTTTGATGAGCAGTTTTTTGATAATAGCAGTGGGTATAGGAGAGAAGAAAAATGGTAGGGGGAGATAATATTTTGTGAGATGGGCTTTGGTGGTGGGAGTTACTGTCATTATTGATTTGAGGAAAGGTTGCTGAGAGGCTTGATATTGTATTGATAAAATGAGTGTTGAAGAGGGAGGCTGTTTCACTAGGTGTTTTGTCTGGATGTGAACTGGGATTGTTTTTGGAGCCAGGGTTTAGCAGAGATGAGATAGAGTTCCAAAATTTCTTTGGGTTTTATTTATAATTCTTTTGTAGGTCTAGGTAGTTTGCTTTTCTGTTATTGTTGACTAGTCATTTTGCTTGATTGTGTAATTGTAGGAGATCAGAGGGATTTTTTGTTATATGCCATTTTTTTCCAAGCTTTGTCTCTGTTAGCCATGAATTGTTTGGTAGATCTGGTGAGCCATATGACATGATTAGTTTTTACCCTCTTTTGTCTTAAAGGGGCAAAATTATTTAGGATGTCCAGAAAAGTAGAGTTAAAGAACTCAGCAGCTTCATCAAGGGGCAGGACTTTTAGTACATTCCAGTTGATTTTTGTCAAGGTTTTATTTACTGTTATAGGGTTGAAATTAACTAGATTTCTTGTATATTTATATTGATGCTAACACTGTATTGGGGTGATTTTGCACAGTACATAAGCTGGGAGGTCGTCACCGGTGCCAGAGGAAGGAGTGCTGCTGATGAGATTTTGGTTCATTCAGAGACTAATATCCAATCAAGTATTGAGCTGCTGTCATTGTTTTTGTTGGGTCTGGTTATGTCTATAATTAGCTTGTGAAGTTAAAGAGATTGATATTAAGTAGAGGGGATTGATTTGAGATATCTGACCTGTTTATGTTTACATCTCCAATGATAAATGTTTCTCTTTTTTGTTTGTTTTTTTTATATTGTTTTATATCAAGGCAAGAATGCCTTCTAGCAGGGAAATGTTATTGTCTGGGGAAATGTATATAGCTGTGATGCAGGGTTTCTTGGAATTTTTCAGTCTTAAGAATATTAGTATCTCTGCTGTGGAAAATTGTGAAGTTGAGTTGGAATAAGGTAAAAGTGAGTAGGTACTTGGGAAGAGTATAGCGACACCACCTCCTCTTTTATCTGGTCTGTCAGCCATTAGACAATTGTAGCCTGGGGGAATGAATTCAGTGTCTTTTATGTATGGTTTCAACTAGGTTTCAGTTGCTGCTATTATGTCTGGCTTATTGAGTGTTATCCAGGCATGGAATTCTGGTATTTTGTTTCTTACACTTTGCAGGTTAAGGGTTGTAATATTAAGTGTTTTGTATGAGTTGAGAGGGCTGAAAGTAGAAGGTCCAGGTCCTAGGTTTGGCTTGGATTGCATATGAGGACAATTGAGGGGTGGCTGAATTCTTTTAGGGCAGTTGTTGAGAGGTATATTGTTTGGGGTAACCTTTCCTAGAGAAGTAACTTGTATTTGGCATATAGTAGTGTGTTTGATATGAATAAGCTGGGGGATATGTCAGACTAACTAGAGAGAGGTAAGGACTGGGTGTAAGTTATACATACCGACCTGAGTGGTGTGAAGATAATATGTAGTGATGTTAAGTGAGATAGAATACAGAGACATAGGGCCAGAGAAAGGAGAAGTGGTATGAGACATAGTGGATTGGGTAGAGAACTATGAGGGAGGAGGTAAGACAGTAGTAGTAGTAGTAGTGAGTTAGGAATATTTTGTGATGAGGGGTTATATTTAATTAGATGTAAGTAGGCAGGGTCTGAGGAAATAGTAAAGGTGCTAGAGACTGGGTGAGAAATAAGATGATTGGGAATGTGGTGTTATTGGTTGTTGGATTTAGATGGGAGGGGTTTTGCTAAGTATAAATGTAATTCATTTAGGGGTGGGTGGGAATGGGGCTAGGGTAGAGGAAAAGAATGAGCCCAAGTGCAGTGAGGGTGAACAGAGCACACTGGCCCAGGCAAGGTGGAGATTGGCTCAGAAAAATAATCAAAAATGCACATAAGTTGTTGGAGAAACCATGAGGTGAGATGGTCAGAAGTAGAGGGAGAAAAGTAGGATAACAGAGAAAGACAGAAACAGTGGTAGAGTGGTATTAGAGAAGAGACTAGAAGCGGTATGGACAGTGATGCGAGGATGTGCGGGGGGGGGGGGAATGCAGCAGACCCAACAGGAGAGAGAGACGTAGAGAAGGATGTTGGGCTATAGGAAGCAAAGAGTAAGCAGTTAGATAGTGCAGTAGAGAGATAAAGAAGGGAGTTTAGGGGATAAATAGATGGGACCTGATAGCTTAAGTTGAGGGACTGGAGGAGGGCAGTGGTGATGTACAAGGGACCATTGGGTTAGAAGAGAAAACAAGTTTCCAGTTAGAAAGGTGGTACAGTTTTAGACTTAAACATGCAATACAGTTTGTACATTCATTAACTTTGAAATAGTAGTAGTGCAGGTAATAGTTTGGAGTGGCCAGTAGGAGGTGAGATGTGATTCCCTTGAAAATTATCCAGTGGATCAGTTTTCTGTGTTAGTAACAAAATAAAATAAATATGCTAACTAATACTCTATAATCTAAGCAATGTATTATATATTGATATTTTTGCATTAAACTTACAAAGCGTATAATCTTGAATTCCTAAATATTTTAATGATGATGATGATAATACTGTACATCTAACATTGTAGAAAACCAAAATTCTGAAAGGAGACGTGAAGGAGATAATTGTCATCACTTACCATATAATAATTAGAGGCAGGACTCAGTTCAAACAAATGCCACCTGTATCATCTAGTATGTTAGTATCTATCATTTATCATCCCCTCCCAGCGTTTGGCTGAACATATATTTGTTTGACAAATGCAGACGGTGTGATTTTATGTCGACTGTGAAGATGCCTGAATGTTGAATATGCTGAACATACAGAATGTCGACACAAATAAGTTGGGTTGGGGGGTGAGAGTGTGTGTTGTGTGTATGTGAATTAAGGTTAGGGTTTGGGGTGAGTGAAGGATGGTTGTGTGTGTGCGAGTTTGTGTATTTTAAGTTAAGGGTTAAGTTATGGGATAGATAAGGGTTAGGCTTACCCATTACTAAGGTGGTGCAGGGGGGCTAACCCTAACCCTATACCTTAAGGTCATTAAAACCTTCCCATCACACTGCCACTTTTCAAACAAATTTGAGGCTGGTGTTGTTACAAAGGGTCTTAGTTTTAATTTCCTCTGTTGATATTATTGTTTTTGTTTTTTCAGTACTGTGTATGATTGAACTTATTCTGATGGTGTTTTACATTCTATATTAGTGGAGTTTGGTTATACGCAATACAGCCCATTTATCATACTCATTACTATTCTACATCTCTATCAATAGAGACCCACTATGTATTTCTGCTCATTGTTTTAAGTAAAACTGAAAAAATACACAAAACACTAGTAATATCTCACATTAAAGCAATATTACACTAATTTAATGTCTCTCATTAACTTTCTCATTCACTTTGAAAGTTTGCAGACTTACATTTTATGAACACATTTTCAGGATTCATATAGCACATACAAACTCTTTTGATATCAGTTTGCTTCAGTAGTAATGGGAAAGTCATTTCCTTTTATCTACATTCCTTAATTGCACCTAAAAATTGTAATACTATTTCAGAAGAATTATGATCTATAAAAACTGATAATCTTTCGAAAGTATGTTTCTTCCCTAGCTGAAACAATTGCCATAAAATGTGTCATTTTATACCATGATGTAAACTATACCAAAATTATTTTTGGTTTACTATATTTTTGCTCATCTAAAATTAAAGGCACATCAACATGTTTTGAAATTTCCCAGCAATTTTTGCTATAAACCTACTCCATAATAACATCTTAGTTTTAGCACAGTCTAGACAGTTCACTCCTTCATCACGTTTGGACACTCATCCTGAAGTTTTACCTTCTCACTTTGTCTTTTGGTATTAACAACTGTTGATCAAAATAAAGTAACTATGCATATGTCTTGATGTCTCTGTCAAACACCTTCTGCACATTTTGCTTTATCAGCAATATTGTATCATAGAGATTAGATAAAAATATCAACTGCTTTGTAGATCTTCAGTCTTCTAGCATATTCTCCTAGGAGACATGATGCATACCTTGAATTGTATAAAATCTGTTCTAATGAAATTCCAGTCTCCTTTATGGTGAGACTTATTAATGCCTTAATTATTGTCATTTTTAAGTAAGGCTATGGTCTCCATTTTTTTCTTCCAAAACTACCTCGTCTTTGCTTTCTCCACAGCTGTTCTACATTAAGAGATCAAGCACACACTCAAACACCCATACCATCAAATTCACTTCAAATGAACAACTAAACAAAGAAAAAACATACTAATGTAATCTCAGAAAATGGAGTGAAAAGAGGGGGCATCCAACCATGTGAAGCATTTTATAATCTCTAACAGAAAGTGTTGCTTTAAAGGCAGTTAAATCTTTCTCACTTATAACATTTTACATGTAAAAAATAGAGATAACATGCTGATTGATTGACTATGTTAAACCATCAATATATATTATATTTACCCTTATAATTATACCTGAGTTATAGCTAGAAAGGGTCTGAGGGCTGGTTCACTTACCCAGTTAACAAATGAATTTATTTCAAAAATATATTTCTTCAAATTAACATCTAAAGGAAAACTTAAATCAGAAAAAAAATTGATTGACAGGTGTCAGGGAAAGTGTTACTAATTTGTACTATGCAATATCCTTTACATTTTTAGACTTTGCAGAATAAAGAACATTTCTGGCTGTCTTTTATAAAGTACTATTATAAAACAATAAGTGCTAATAGCTTGCATGTCTTAAGTGTCCTTAATGCATCTTTAATGTTTAAGTAGGTCAGAGTATACACCTCTGAGAGGAAAACAAAAGGTATGGGTACCACTTGTTGAGTACTATAGCATGACATCAACCTCAGAAGGATGATGCAGTAAAAGGGCAACATATTTATTAACTAAAAATCACAAGTCAAACAAAGCAGAAGGATAAGAACTTAGCACAGAGATTGTAATCAAAAGAGCTGCTAGCAAGTAGAAGCTAGAATAAATCCGGGATGAGGGCAGATCAGTCCATCAAATTCTATCGTATGAAATTGTTTAAGTCAAGATGTATTACCATGAATGGGATTTGAACAAAAGCTTTAGTATGTGGAGGCCGAGTCACCCAATCTTATTCAAGGGACTATACCCATATACCCCTAACTGATATAACTATCTCTGGGGTCGCCAAGGCTCAAACATAAATTATAAACCCACTCATCGTAGATTCTTAAATGTATCAATCTTGACCAAATATGCTTCAAGAAAAATGCCTGCAAATGACTAAACAGGTATATCAAGAATTCATCAGTAAGAGTTACACAAAAAAGACTGCATTTGCATAACTAAAAAGAATCTACAACAGACAGGAAAAAAATGAAAAGTTGGTTGAAATAGAAGTGAGAGACTGAGATGATTCAGATGCTCCTGGCTTGAAATGGCAGTAAGGCTTAGGGACCTGTGGGGTAGATGTGGGTATGAAGGCAGAGATGCTAGTGGCTGATGTAGTTAGGAACATAACAATGCTAGGGAAGCAATCACAAGGACCATAAGATGCCTAGCCAGATACACCTCTATGCAGACACACTTTAAAGTTGCACTTCCCATTTCAAGATCTCCATAGTTCAACAAAAGAATGTGGCAGAGGTGTTCACAGCCTGTTGTATTCAATTGTTGGTAGGCAGAAAAGGAGATACCAGGTCTAGGCAGATGTTATGAAAAGAAACAAGAGGAAGAAAAAGAAGAGTACAAGAGAGCAGAATTAGTACAGAAAATAGAATGACTAAAGGGGTAATAAAACAGACGGTGCAACTAGGGAGAAGCCATTCAAGGATGAATGTGGAAAGAGAGGGATAAAGCAAATGTGCCAGCTGCAGAAGGGCCAGGAGAGACTGATGCTTATATAACAGCAGAAACAAAAGATGAGGAGGGGGGAGGAAGCACGAGTGGAAGGTAGTATAAATGCATGAAGAAAGAGATTGGAGACCAAGAAGGAAGGACATGGTGGCAGATTTCCAGGAAGCTTAGAAATACTGAGCACAAGTAGGAAGAGAGAGAGATTCAGAGGTGGTGCAGACAGGAAGAACAACTTAGTAAAAGGGGGTAGGATAGCTAGCATGGGCATACTAGAAAGTACTGTAACAAGGATAGCATATCAGAAGGGAAGAAAGGAGTTCTGATGATTGGAGATTAAGGCCAACTGAATGTCAGGATGGTACATGAGTGAATATAGTGCATGTGATATAGTGAAGAAGTTTCCCTGGACTGAGCTTAGAAGGAAAAAACAAAGCTGGAAACAATAAAGCTTTTCACAGTTTGTAAGAAGGAATCAGATGTCACAGGACATCTGAGTATCGATGACCTAAGAGGGTAAATACATATGAGGCACAGCCAAGGACACAGGAAGTGGTCAAAGCATGTTTGGTTGTTCAGTGTCTTTTTTTTAGTGTTGCCAATGGTGATGAATGCTAGAAAAGCAAATAAGGATAAAATCTAGGACTTCAATATCTCACTGAAAAAGTGGGCTAGTTTTTTCACATGGTTTTGACACCAGTTATTGGTTTGTGACATCTAGCTGTTGCCCATAGTTTTGACACTAGTTATTGGTTTGCAACATGTAGCTTTAGCCCATGATTTTGACATTAGTTATTGGTTTGTGACATCTAGCTTTAGCCCATGGTTTTGACACCAGTTATTGGTTTGCAACATCTAGTTTTAGCCTATGGTTTTGACACCAGTTATTGGTTTGCAACATCTATCTTTAGGCTATGGTTTTGACACCAGATATTGGTTTGAGACATCTAGCTTTATCCCATGGTTTTACACCAGTTATTCGTTTGCAACATCTAGCTTTAGCCCATGGTTTTGACACCAATTATTGGTTCATGACATCTAGCTTTAGCCCATGGTTTTGACACCAGTTATTGGTTTGAAACATCTAGTTTTTTCCCATGGTTTTGGCACCAGTTATGGGTTTGTGACATGTAGCTGTCGCCCATAGTTTTGACACCAGTTATTGGTTTGCAACATCTAGCTTTAGCCCATGGTTTTGACATCAGTTATTGGTTTACAACATCTAGCTTTAGCCCATGGTTTTGACACCGGTAATTAGCTTGTGACATCTAGTCTTATCCCCTGGTTTTGACACCAGTTATTGGGTTGCAACATCTAGCTTTAGCCTATGGTTGTGACACCAGTTATTGGTTTGTGACATCTAACTTTAGCCCATTGTTTTGACACCAGTTATTGGTTTGCAACATCTAGCTTTAGCCCAAGCTTTTGACACCAGTTATTGGTTTGTGACATCTAGCTTTAACCCATGGTTTTGACACCAGTTATTGGTTTCTGACAACTAGCTTTAGCCCATGGTTTTGACACCATTTATTAGTTTACAACATCTAGATTTTGCCCTTGGTTTTGACATCAGTTATTGTTTTGTGACATCTAGCTGTAGCCCATGGTTTTGACACCAGTTATTGGTTTGCAACATCTAGCTTTAGCCCATGGTTTTGGCACCAGTTATTGGTTTGTGACATCTAGCTTTAGCCCATGGTTTTGACAACAGTTATTGCTTTGCAACATCTAACTTTATGACATGGTTTTGACACCGGTTATTGGTTTGTGACATCTAGCTTTAGTCTATGGTTTTGACACCAGTTATTGGTTTGTGACATCTAACTTTAGCCCATTGTTTTGACACCAGTTATTGGTTTGCAACATTTAGCTTTAGCCCATCATTTTGACACCAGTTATTGGTTAGCGACTTCTAGCTGAAGCCCATGGTTTTGACACCAGTTACTGGTTTGTGACATCTAGCTTTAGCCCATGGTTTTGACAACAGTTATTGCTTTGCAACATCTAACTTTATCACATGGTTTTGACACCGGTTATTGGTTTGTGACATCTAGCTTTAGTCTATGGTTTTGACACCAGTTATTGGTTTATGACCTCTAGCTTTAACCCATGGTTTTGACACCAGTTATTGGTTTGCGACATCTAGTGTTATCCCATGGTTTTGACACCAGTTATTGGTTAGCGACTTCTAGCTGAAGCCCATGGTTTTGACACCAGTTACTGGTTTGCAAAATCTAGCTTTAGCCCATGATTTTGACATCAGTTATTGGTTTGTGACATCTAGTTTTAGCCCATGGAATTGACACCAGTTATTAGTTCGTGCATCTAGCTTTAGCCCATGGTTTTGACACGAGTTATTGGTTTTCGACATGTAGGTTTAGCCCATGGTTTTGACACCAGTTATTGGTTTGTGACATCCAGCTTTAGACAATAGTTTTGACACCAGTAATTAGTCTACGACATCTAGCTTTAGCCCATGGTTTTGACACCAGGAATTGGTTTGCGACATCTAGCTGTTGCCCATGGTTTTGACACCAGTTGTTCGTTGGCGACATCTAGCTTCATCCAATGGTTTTGACACCAGTTATTGGGTTGCAACATCTAGCTTTAGCCCATGGTTCTGACACCAGTTACTGGTTTGTGATATCTAGCTTGAGCCCATGGTTTTGACACCAGTTATTGGTTTGCATCATCTAGCTTTAGCCCATTGTTTTAACAACAGTTTTTGGTTTGCGACATCTAGCTTCATCCCATGCTTTTGACATTAGTTATTGGTTTGTGACATCTATCTTTATCCCATGGTTTTTACACAAGTTATTGATCTGTGACATATATCCTTAGCCCGTGGTTTTGACACCAGTTATTGGTTTGCTACATTTAGCTTTAGCCCATGGTTTTAACACCAGTTATTGGTTTGCGACATCTAGGTTTAGCCCATGGTTTTGACACCAGTTACTGTTTTGCAGCATCTAGGTTTAGCCCATGGTTTTCACATCAGTTATTGGTTGCGACATCTAGCTTTAGCCCATGGTTTTGCCACCAGTTATTGGTTTATGACATCTAACTTTTGCCTATGGTTTTGACACCAGTTATTGGTTTGCGACATCTAGTTTTATCCCATGGTTTTGACACCAGTTACTGATTTGTGACATCTAGCTTTAGCCCATGGTTTTGACACCAGTTATTGGTTTGACATCTAGCTTTAGCCCATGGTTTTGACACCAGTTATTGGTTTGCGACATCTAGCGTTAGCCCTTGGTTTTGACACCAGTTATTGTTTTGCGACATATAGTTTGAGCCCATGGTTTTGACACCAGTTATTGGTTTGAAACATCTAGTTTTTTTCCCATGGTTTTGACACCAGTTGTTGGTTTGTGACATCTAGCTGTAGCCCATAGTTTTGACACCAGTTATTGGTTTGCAACATCTAGCTTTAGCCCAAGATTTTGACATCAGTTCTTGGTTTGTGACATCTATCTTTAGCCCATGGTTCTGACACCAGTTATTGGTTTGCGACATCTAGTTTTAGCCCATGGCTTTGACACCAATTATTGGTTTGCAACATCTATCTTTAGCCCATGGTTTTGGCACCAGTTATTGGTTTACGACATCTAGCTTTAGCCAATAATTTTGACACCAGTTATTGGTTTGCGACATCTAGCTTTAGCCCATGGTTTTGACACCAGTTATTGGTTTCCAACATCTAGCTTTAGCCCATGGTTTTGACACCAGTTACTGGTTTGCCACATATAGGTTTAGCCTATGGTTTTGACACCAGTTAATGGTTTGTAACATCTAGCTTTAGCCCATGGTTTTGACACCAGTTACTGGTTTGTGACATCTAGCTGTAGCCCATAGTTTTGACACCAGTTATTGGTTTGCAACATGTAGCCTTTGCCCATGATTTTGACATCAGTTATTGGTTTATGACATCTAGCATTAGCCCATGGTCTTGACACCAGTTGTTGGTTTGTGACATCTAGGTTTAGCCCATGGTTTTGACACCAGTTATTGGTTTGCAACATCTATCTTTAGCCTATGGTTTGACACCAGTTATTGGTTTGTGACATCTATCTTTAGCCCATGTTTTTTACACCAGATACTGATTTGTGACATCTAGCTTTAGCCCATGGTTTTGACACCAGTTATTGGTTTGCAACATCTAGCTTTAGCCCATGGTTTTGACACCAGTTATTACTTTGCAATATCCAGCTTTGGCCCATGGTTTTGATACCAATTATTGGTTTGAAACATCTAGCTTTTTCCCATGGTTTTGACACCAGTTATTGGTTTGTGACATCTAGCTTTAGCCCATGGTTTTGACACCAATTATTGGTTTGAAACATCTAGCTTTTTCCCATGGTTTTGACACCAGTTATTGGTTTGTGACATCTAGCTTTAGCCCATGGTTTTGACACCAGTTATTGGCTTGTGACATCTAGCGGTTTCCCTTAGTTTTGACACCAGTTATTGGTTTGCAAAATCTAGCTTTAGCCCATGATTTTGACATCAGTTATTGGTTTGTGACATCTAGCTTTAGCCCATGGTTTTGACACCAATTATTGGTTTGCGACATCTAGTTTTAGCCCGTGGTTTTGACACCAGTTATTGGTTTGCAACATCTAACTTTAGCCAATGGTTTTGACACCAGTTTTTGGTTTGTGACATCTAGCTTTATCCCATGGTTTTGACCCCAGTTATTGGTTTGCGACATCCAGTTTTAGCCCATGGTTTTGACACCAGTTATTGCTTCGTGACATCTAGCTTTAGCCCATGGTTTTGACACCAGTTATTGGTTTTTGACATGTAGGTTTAGTCCATGGTTTTGATACTAGTTATTGGTTTGTGACATCCAGCTATAGCCCATGATTCTGACACCAGTTACTGGTTTGTGATATCTAGCTTGAGCCCATGGTTTTGACACCAGTTATTGCTTTGCATCATCTAGCTTTAGCCCATCGTTTTAACAACAGTTTTTGGTTTGCGACATCTAGCTTCATCCCATGGTTTTGACATTAGTTATTGGTTTGTGACATCTATCTTTAACCCATGGTTTTTACACATTATTGATCTGTGACATATATCCTTAGCCCGTGGTTTTGACACCAGTTATTCTTTTGCGACATCTCGCTTTAGCCCATGGTTTTGACACCAGTTATTGGTTTGCGACATCTAGGTTTACCCCATGGTTTTGACACCAGTTATTGTTTTGCAACATCTAGGTTTAGCCCATGGTTTTCACATCAGTTATTGGTTGCAACATCTAGCTTTAGCCCATGGTTTTGACACCAGTTATTGGTTTGCAACATCTAGCTTTAGCCCATGGTTTTGCCACCAGTTATTGGTTTATGACATCTAGCTTTTGCCTTTGGTTTTGACACCAGTTATTGGTTTGCAACTTCTAGCTGTAGCCCATGGTTTTGAAACCAGTTATTGGTTTGCGACATCTAGCTTTAGCCCATGGTTTTGACACCAGTTATTGGTTTTTGACATGTAGGTTTAGCCCATGGTTTTGATACCAGTTATTGGTTTGTGACATCCAGCTATAGTCAATAGTGTTAACACCAGTTATTAGTTTGCGGCATCTAACTTTAACCCATGGTTTTGACACCAGTAATTGGTTTGTGACATCTAGTTTTATCCCATGGTTTTGACATCAGTTATTGGTTTGCGACATCTAGCTTCATCCCATGGTTTTGACACCAGTTATTGGGTTGCAACATCTCGCTTTAGCCCATGATTCTGACACCAGTTACTGGTTTGTGATATCTAGCTTGAGCCCATGGTTTTGACACCAGTTATTGCTTTGCATCATCTAGCTTTAGCCCATCGTTTTAACAACAGTTTTTGGTTTGCGACATCTAGCTTCATCCCATGGTTTTGACATTAGTTATTGCTTTGTGACATCTATCTTTATCCCATGGTTTTTACACAAGTTTTTGAGCTGTGACATATATCCTTAGCCCGTTGTTTTGACACCAGTTATTTGTTTGCAACATCTCGCTTTAGCCCATGGTTTTGACACCAGTTATTTGTTTGCGACATCTAGGTTTAGCCCATGGTGTTGACACCAATTATTATTTTGCAACATCTAGGTTTAGCCCATGGTTTTCACATCAGTTATTGGTTGCGACATCTAGCTTTAGCCCATGGTTTTGCCACCAGTTATTGGTTTATGACATCTAGCTTTTGCCTATGGTTTTGACACCAGTTATTGGTTTGCGACATCTAGTTTTATCCCAAGGTTTTGACACCAGTTATTGGTTTGCAACTTCTAGATGTAGCCCATGGTTTTGAAACCAGTTATTGGTTTGCGACATCTACCTTTAGCCCATGGTTTTGACATTAGTTATTGGTTTGTGGCATCTATCTTTTGCCCATGGTTTTGACACCAGTTACTGATTTGTGACATCTAGCTTTAGCCCATGGTTTTGACACCAGTTACTGATTTGTGACATCTAGCTTTAGCCCATGGTTTTGATACCAGTTATTGGTTTGTGACATCTAGCGTTATCCTATGGTTTTGACACCAGTTATTGGTTTGTGACATCTAGCTTTGGCCCATGGTTTTTGACACCAGTTATTGGTTTGCGACATCTAGCTTTAGCCCATGGTTTTAACAACAGTTATTGTTTTGTGACATATAGTTTGAGCACATTGTTTTGACACCAGTTATTGGTTTGCAATATCTAGCTTTAACCCATGGTTCTGACACCAGTTATTGGTTTGAAACATCTAGTTTTTTCCCGTGGTTTTGACACCAGTTATTGGTTTGTGACACCTAGCTTTAGCCCATGGTTTTGACACCAGTTATTGGTTTGAGACATCTAGCTGTAGCCCATGGTTTTGGCACCAGTTATTAGTTTGTGAAATCTAGCTTTATCCCATGGTTTAGACACCAGTTATTGGTTTGCAACATCTAGCTTTAGCCCACGGTTTTGTCACCAGTTATTGGTTTGCGACATCTAGCATTAGCCCATGGTTTTGACACCAGTTATTGGTTTACAACGTCTAACTTTAGCCCATGGTTTTGACACTGGTTATTAGCTTGCATCATCTAATTTTCTCCCTTGGTTTTAACACCAGTTATTGGCTTGCGATATCTAGTTTTAGTCCATGGTTTTGACTCGTTACTGGTTTGCGACATATAGGTTTAGCCCATGGTTTTGACACCAGTTATTGGTTTCTGACATCTAGCTGTAGCCCATAGATTTGACACCAGTTATTGGTTTGCAACATCTAGCTTTAGCCCATGATTTTGACATTAGTTATTGGTTTGTGACATCTAGCATTAGCCCATGGTTTTGACACCAGTTATTGGTTTGTGACATCTAGTTTTAGCCCATGGTTTTGGCACCAGTTATTGGTTTGCAACATCTATCTTTAGCCCATGATTTTGACACCAGTTTTTGGTTTGTGACATCTAGCTTTATCCCATGGTTTTGACACCAGTTATTGGTTTAGGACATCTAGCTTGAGCCCATTGTTTTGACACCAGTTATTGGTTAGTGACATCTAGCTTTAGCCCATAGTTTTGACATCAGTTATTGGTTTACGACATCTAGCTTTAGCCCATGGTTTTTACACTGGTAATTAGCTTGTGAAATCTAGTTTTATCCCATGGTTTTGACATCAGTTATTGGTTTGCAACATCTTGCTATAGCCCAAGCTTTTGACACCAGTTATTGGTTTGTGACATCTAGCTTTAGCCCATGGTTTTGACACCAGTTATTGGTTTCTGACAACTAGCTTTAGCCCATGGTTTTGACACCATTTATTGGTTTACGACATCTAGCTTTAGCCCATCGTTTTGACACCAGTTATTGGTCTATGACATCTAGCTTTAGCCCATGGTTTTGACACCAGTTACTTATTTGTGACATCTAGCTTTAGCCCATGGTTTTGACACCAGTTTATGGTTTGCAACATCTAGCGTTATCCTATGGTTTTGACACCAGTTATTGGTGTGCAAAATCTAGCTTTAGCCCATGGTTTTGACACCAGTTATTGGTTCGCGACATCAAACATTAGCCCATGGTTTTGACATCAGTTATTGGTTTGCGACATCTAGATTTAGCCCATGGTTTTGAGACTAGTTATTGGTTTGCAACATCTAGCTTTAGTCCATGGTTTTGACATCAGTTGTTTGTTTGCCACATCTAACTTTAGCCCATTGTTTTGACACCAGTTATTGGTTTGCAACATTTAGCTTTAGCCAGTGGTTTTGACACCAGTTATTGGTTTGCAACATCTAGTCTTATCCCATGGTTTTGACACGAGTGATTGGTTTGCGACATCTAGCTGTTGCCCATGGTTTTGACACCAGTTCTTGGTTTGCAACATCCAGCTTTAGCCCATGGTTTTGACACCAGTTATTGGTTTGCGACATCTAGCTTTAGCCCATGGTTTTGACACCTGTTATTGGTTTGTGACATCTAGCTTTAGCCTATGGTTTTGACACCAGTTATTGATTTGTGACATCAAGCTTTAGCCCATTGTTTTGACACCAGTTATTTGTTTGCAACATCTAGCTTTAGCCCACCATTTTGACACCAGTTATTGGTTTATGACATCTACCTTTAACCCATGGTTTTGACACCAGTTATTGGTTTGCGACATCTAGTTTTATCCCATGGTTTTGACACCAGTTATTGGTTAGCGACTTCTAGCTGTAGCCCATGGTTTGAAACCAGTTATTGGTTTGCGACATCTACCTCTAGCACTTAGTTTTGACACCAGTTATTGCTTTGTGACATCTATCTTTAGCCCATGGTTTTGACACTAGTTACTGATTTGTGACATCAAGCTTTAGCCCATGGTTTTGACACCAGTTTATGGTTTGCAACATCTCGTGGTTTTGGCACCAGTTATTTGTTTGTGACATCCAGCTTTAGCCAATGGTTTTGACACCAGTTATTGGTTTGCGACATCTAGCTTTAGCCCATGGTTTTGACAACAACTATTGGTTTGAAACATCTAGGTTTTTCCCATGGTTTTGACACCAGTTATTGGTTTGCGACATCTAGCTTTAGCCCATGGTTTTGACACCAGATATTGGTTTGTGACATCTAGCTGTCGCCCATAGTTTTGACACCAGTTATTGGTTTGCAAAATCTGGCTTCAGCCCATGATTTTGACACCAGTTATTGGTTTGCGACATCTAGTTTTAGCCCATGGTTTTGACACCAGTTATTGGCTTGCGACATCTAGTTTTAGCCCATGGTTTTGACACCAGTTATTGGTTTGCAACATCTATCTTCAGCCAATGGTTTTGACACCAGTTATTGGTATGTAACATCTAGCTTTATCTCATGGTTTTGACACCAGTTATTGGTTTGCGACATCTAGCTTTACCCATGGTTTTGACACCAGTGATTGGTTTGTGACATCTATCTTCATCCCATGGTTTTGACACCAGTTATTGAGTTGCAACATCTAGCTTTAGCCCTTGGTTCTGACACCAGTTACTGGTTTGTGATATGTAGCTTGAGCCCATGGTTTTGACACCAGTTATTGGTTTGCGTCATCTAGCTTTAGCGCATGGTTTTGACACCAGTTTTTGGTTTGCAAAATCTAGCTTCATCCCATGGTTTTGACATTAGTTATTGGTTTGTGACATCTATCTTTATCCCATAGTTTTTACACCAGTTATTGGTTTGTGACATCTAGGTTTAGCCCATGGTTTTGACACCAGTTATTGTTTTGCGACATCTAGGTTTAGCACATGGTTTTGACATCAGTTATTGGTTGCGACATCTAGCTTTAGTCCATGGTTTTGAAACCTGTTATTGGTTTGCGACATCTAGCTTTGGCCCATGGTTTTGACACCAGTTATTGGTTTGCAAAATCTACCTTTAGCCCATGGTTTTGACACCAGTTATTGGTTTGTGACATCTGTCTTTAGCTCATGGTTTTGACACCAGTTACTGATTTGTGACATCTAGCTTTAGTACATGATTTTGACACCAGTTATTGGTTTGCGACATCTAGCATTATCCAATGGTTTTGACACCAGTTATTGGTTTGTGACATCTAGCTTTGGCCCATGGTTTTGACACCAGTTATTGGTTTGCGACATCTAGCTTTAGCCCATGGTTTTGACACCAGTTATTGTTTTCTGACATATAGTTTGAGCCCATGGCTTTGACACCATTAATTAGTTTGCAATATCTAGTTTTAACCCATGGTTTTGACACCAGTTATTGGTTTGAAACATCTAGTTTTTTCCATGGTTTTGACACCAGTTATTGGTTTGTGACACCTAGCTTTAGCCCATGGTTTTGACACCAGTTATTGGTTTGTGACATGTAGCTGTAGCCCATAGGTTTGACACCAGTTGTTGGTTTGCAACATCTAGCTTTAGCCCATGATTTTGACATCAGTTATTGGTTTGTGACTTCTAGCTTTAGCCCATGGTTTTGACACCAGTCATTGGTTTGCAACATCTATCTTTAGCCCATGCTTTTGACACCAGTTATTGGCTTGCAATATCTAGCTATAGCCCATGGTTTTTACACCAGTAATTGGTTTGCGACATCTAGGTTTATCCCTTGGTTTAGACACCAGTTATTGGTTTGCAACATCTAGCTTTAGCCCATGGTTTTGACTCCAGTTATTGGTTTGCGACATCTAGCTTTAGCCCATGGTTTTGACACCAGTTATTGGTTTGTGACATATAGGTTTAGTCCATGGCTTTGACACCAGTTATTGGTTTGCAACATTTAGCTTTAGCCCATAGTTTTGACACCAGTTATTGGTTTGCGACATCTAGCTGTAGCCCATGGTTTTGACACCAGTTATTTTTTTTGCAACATCTAGCTTTAGCCCATGATTTTGACACCAGTTATTGGTTTGTGACATCTAGCTTTATTCCATGGTTTTGACACCAGTTATTGCTTTATGATATCTAGCTTTAGCACATGGTTTTGACACCAGTTATTGGTTTGCGACATCTAGTTTTCGCCCATGGTTTTGATACCAGTTATTGGTTTGCAACATCTAGCTTTAGCCCATGGTTTTGACATCAGTTATTGGTTTGTGACATCTAGCTTTATCCCATGGTTTTTGACACCAGTTATTGGTGTGCAAAATCTAGCTTTAGCCCATGGTTTTGACACCAGTTATTGGTTCGCGACATCAAGCATTAGCCCATGGTTTTGACATCAGTTATTGGTTTGCGACATCTAGATTTAGCCCATGGTTTTGACGCTAGTTATTGGTTTGCGACATCTAGCTTTAGTCCATGGTTTTGACACCAGTTGTTTGTTTGCCACATCTAACTTTAACCCATGGTTTTGACACCAGTTATTGGTTTGCAACATTTAGCTTTCGCCAATGGTTTTGACACCAGTTATTGGTTTACAACATCTAGTTTTATCCCATGGTTTTGACACCAGTAATTGGTTTGCGACATCTAGCTGTTGCCCATGGTTTTGACACCAGTTCTTGGTTTGCGACATCTAGCTTTAGCCCATGGTTTTGACACCAGTTATTGATTTGTGAAATCTAGCTTTATCCCATGGTTTTGACACCAGTTATTGGTTTGTGACATCTAGCTTTTAGCCCATGGTTTTGACACCATTTATTGGTTTGTGACATCTAGCTTTAGCCCATGGTTTTTGCACCAGTTATTGGTTTGTGACATCTAGCTTCAGCCTATGGTTTTGACACCAGTTATTGGTTTGCGACATCTAGCTGTAGCCCATGCTTTTGACGCCAGTTACTGGTTTGTGACATCTAGCTTTATCCCATGGTTTTACACCAGTTATTGGTTTGCGACATCTAGCTGTAGCCCATGCTTTTGACGCCAGTTACTGCTTTGTGACATCTAGCTGTATCCCATGGTTTTACACCAGCTATTCATTTGCGACATCTAGCTTTAGCCCATGCTTTTGACACCAGTTACTGGTTTGTGACATCTAGCTTTATCCCATGGCTTTTACACCAGTTATTGATTTGTGACATCTATCTTTATCCCATGGTTTTGACACCAGTTATTTATTTGCAACATCTAGATTTTGCCCATGGTTTTGACACCAGTTATTGGTTTGTGACATCTAGGTTTAGCCCATGGTTTTGACACCAGTTATTGGTTTGCAACATCTAGGGTTAGCCCATGGTTTTGACATCAGGTATTGGTTTGCGACATCAGGCTTTAGCCCATGGTTTTGACACCAGTTATTGATTTGTGACATCTAGCTTTAGCTAATGGTTTTGACACCAGTTATTGGTTTATGACATCTAGCTTTAGCCCATGGTTTTGACACCAGTTATTGGTTTGTGACATCTACTTTTATCATATGATTTTGACATCAGTTATTGGTTTGCGACATAAAGGTTTAGCCCATGGCTTTGACACCAGTTATTGGTTTGTGACATCTAGCTTTAGCCCATGATTTTGACACCAGTTATTGGTTTGCAACATCTAGCTTTATTCCATGGTTTTGACACCAGTTATTAGTTTAGGATATCTAGCTTTAGCACATGGTTTTGACACCAGTTATTGGTTTGCGACATCTAGTTTTCGCCCATGGTTTTGACACCAGTTATTGGTTTGCAACATCTAGCTTTAGCCCATGGTTTTGACACTAGTTATTGGATTGCAACATCTAGCTTTATCCCATGGTTTTTGACACCAGTTATTGGTTTGCAAACTCTAGCTTTAGCCCATGGTTTTGACACCAGTTATTGGTTTATGACATCTAGCTTTAGCCCATGGTTTTGACACCAGTTATTGGTTTGTGACATCTAGCTGTCGCCCATAGTTTTGACACCAGTTATTGGTTTGCAAAATCTGGCTTCAGCCCATGGTTTTGACACCAGTTATTGGTTTGTGACATCTAGCTTTAGCCCATGGTTTTGACATCAGCTACTGGTTTGTGACATCTAGCTTTATCCCATGGTTTTTGACACCAGTTATTGGTTTGCAACATCTAGCTTTAGCCCATGGTTTTGACACCAGTTGTTTGTTTGCCACATCTAACTTTAGCCCATGGTTTTGACACCAGTTATTGGTTTGCGACATCTACTTTTAGCCCATGGTTTTGACACCAGTTATTGCTTTTTGACATCTAGCTTTATCCCATGGTTTTTGCACAAGTTATTGGTTTGCAAAATCTAGCTTTAGCCCATGGTTTTGACACCAGTTATGGTTCACGACATCTAGCATTAGCCCATGGTTTTGACATCAGTTATTGGTTTGCGACATCTAGCTTTAGCCTATGGTTTTGACACTAGTTTTTGGTATGCAACATCTAGCTTTAACCCATGGTTTTGACACCAGTAGTTTGTTTGCCACATCTAACTTTAGCCCATGGTTTTGACACCAGTTATTGGTTTGTGACATCTAGCTTTAGCCCATGGTTTTGACACCAGTTTATGGTTTGCGACATCTAGTGTTATCCTATGGTTTTGACACCAGTTATTTGTTTGTGACATCTAGCTGTAGCCCATGGCTTTGACACCCGTTATTAGTTTGCAACATCTAGATTTAGCCCTTGGTTTTGACACCAGTTATGGGTTTGCAACATCTAGCTTGAGCCCATGGCTTTGACAACAGTTATTAGTTTGCAATATCTAGCTTTAGCCCATGGTTTTGACACCAGTTATTGGTTTGAAACATCTACTTTTTTCCCATGGTTTTGACACCAGTTATTGCTTTGAGATATCTAGCTTTAGCCCATGGTTTTGACACCAGTTATTGGTTTGTGACATCAAGCTGTCACCCATAGTTTTGACACCGGTTATTGGTTTGCAACATGTAGCTTTAGCCCATGATTTTGACATCAGTTATTGGTTTGTGACATCTGGCTTTAGCCCATGGTTTTGACACCAGTTATTGGTTTGTGACATCTAGCTTTATCCCATAGTTTTACACCAGTTATTTATTTGCAACATCTAGCTTTAGCCCATGGTTTTGACACCAGTTATTGGTTCGTGACATCTAGCTTCAGCCCATGGTTTTGACACCAGTTATTGGTTTTCGACGTGTAGGTTTAGCCCATGGTTTTGACACCAGTTATTGGTTTGTGACATCCAGCTTCATCGAATAGTTTTGACACCAGTTATTAGTTTGCGACATCTAGCTTTAGCCCATGGTTTTGATACCAGTTATTGGTTTGCGACATCTGGCTTTAGCCCATAGTTTTGACACCAGTCATTGGTTTGCTACATCTCGCTTTACCCTATGGTTTTGACAACAGTTATTGGTTTATGACATCTAGATTTAGCCCATGGTTTTGACACCGGTAATTAGCTTGCAGCATATAGTTTTATCCCATTGTTTTGACACCAGTTATAGGTTTGCGACATCTTGCTATAGCCCAAGCTTTTGACACCAGTTATTGGTTTGTGACATCTATCTTTAGCCCATGGTTTTGACACCAGTTATTGGTTTCTGACAACTAGCTTTAGCCCATGGTTTGGCACCATTTATTGGTTTGCGACATCTAGCTTTAGCCCATGGTTTTCACACCAGTTATTGGTTTGCGACATCTAGTTTTAGCCCTTGGTTTTGACACCAGTTATTGTTTTGTGACATCTAGCTAAAGCCCATGGTTTTGACACGAGTTATTGGTTTGCGACATCTAGCTTTAGCCCATGGTTTTGACACCAGTTATTGGTTTGCAACATTTAACTTTATCACATGGTTTTGACACCGGTTATTGGTTTGTGACATCTAGATTTAGCCTATGGTTTTGACACCAGTTATTGGTTTGTTACATCTAGCTTTAGCCCATAGTTTTACACCAGTTATTCGTTTGCAACATCTAGCTTTAGCCCATGGTTTTGACACCAGTTATTGGTTCGTGACATCTAGCTTCAGCCCATGGTTTTGACACCAGTTATTGGTTTTCGACATGTAGGTTTAGCCCATGGTTTTGACACCAGTTATTGGTTTGTGACATCCAGCTTTATCGAATAGTTTTGACACCAGTTATTAGTTTGCGACATCTAGCTTTAGCCCATGGTTTTGATACCAGTTATTGGTTTGCGACATCTGGCTTTAGCCCATAGTTTTGACACCAGTCATTGGTTTGCTACATCTCGCTTTACCCTATGGTTTTGACAACAGTTATTGGTTTATGACATCTTGATTTAGCCCATGGTTTTGACACCGGTAATTAGCTTGCAACATATAGTTTTATCCCATTGTTTTGACACCAGTTATAGGTTTGTGACATCTTGCTATAGCCCAAGGTTTTGACACCAGTTATTGGTTTGTGACATCTATCTTTAGCCCATGGTTTTGACACCAGTTATTGGTTTCTGACAACTAGCTTTAGCCCATGGTTTTGACACCAGTTATTGGTTTGCGACATCTAGTTTTAGCCCTTGGTTTTGACACCAGTTATTGTTTTGTGACATCTAGGTAAAGCCCATGGTTTTGACACCAGTTATTGGTTTGCGACATCTAGCTTTAGCCCATGGTTTTGACACCAGTTATTGGTTTGCAACATTTAACTTTATCACATGGTTTTGACACCAGTTATTGGTTTGTGACATCTAGATTTAGCCTATGGTTTTGACACCAGTTATTGGTTTGTTACATCTAGCTTTAGCCCATGGTTTTGACAGCAGTTTTGGTTTGCAACATCTAGCCATAATCCATGGTTTTGACACCTGTTATTGGTTTGCAACATCTAGTTTTATCCCATGGTTTTCACACCAGTTATTGGTTTGTGACATCTAACGTTAGCCCATGGTTTTGACACCAGTTATTTGTTTGCAACATTTAACTTTAGCCCATGGTTTTGACACCAGTTATTGGTTTGCGACATCTAGGTTTAGCCCATGGTTTTGGCACCAGTTATTGGTTTGTGACATCTAGCGTTAGCCCATGGTTTTGACACCAGTTATTTGTGTGCAACATTTAACTTTAGCCCATGGTTTTGACACCAGTTATTGGTTTTCGACATGTAGGTTTAGCCCATGGTTTTGACACCAGTTATTGGTTTGTGACATCCAGCTTTATCGAATAGTTTTGACACCAGTTATTAGTTTGCGACATCTAGCTTTAGCCCATGGTTTTGATACCAGTTATTGGTTTGCGACATCTGGCTTTAGCCCATAGTTTTGACACCAGTCATTGGTTTGCTACATCTCGCTTTACCCTATGGTTTTGACAACAGTTATTGGTTTATGACATCTAGATTTAGCCCATGGTTTTGACACCGGTAATTAGCTTGCAACATATAGTTTTATCCCATTGTTTTGACACCAGTTATAGGTTTGCGACATCTTGCTATAGCCCAAGCTTTTGACACCAGTTATTGGTTTGTGACATCTATCTTTAGCCCATGGTTTTGACAATAGTTATTGGTTTCTGACAACTAGCTTTAGCCCATGGTTTTGGCACCATTTATTGGTTTGCGACATCTAGCTTTAGCCCATGGTTTTCACACCAGTTATTGGTTTGCGACATCTAGTTTTTGCCCTTGGTTTTGACACCAGTTATTGTTTTGTGACATCTAGCTAAAGCCCATGGTTTTGACACCAGTCATTGGTTTGCAACATCTAGCTTTAGCCCATGATTTTGACATCAGTTATTGGTTTGTGACTTCTAGCTTTAGCCCATGGTTTTGACACCAGTGATTGGTTTGCAACATCTATCTTTAGCCCATGCTTTTGACACCAGTTATTGGCTTGCAATATCTAGCTATAGCCCATGGTTTTTACACCAGTAATTGGTTTGCGACATCTAGGTTTATCCCTTGGTTTAGACACCAGTTATTGGTTTGCAACATCTAGCTTTAGCCCATGGTTTTGACTCCAGTTATTGGTTTGCGACATCTAGCTTTAGCCCATGGTTTTGACACCAGTTATTGGTTTGTGACATATAGGTTTAGTCCATGGCTTTGACACCAGTTATTGGTTTGCAACATTTAGCTTTAGCCCATAGTTTTGACACCAGTTATTGGTTTGCGACATCTAGCTGTAGCCCATGGTTTTGACACCAGTTATTTTTTTTGCAACATCTAGCTTTAGCCCATGATTTTGACACCAGTTATTGGTTTGTGACATCTAGCTTTATTCCATGGTTTTGACACCAGTTATTGCTTTATGATATCTAGCTTTAGCACATGGTTTTGACACCAGTTATTGGTTTGCGACATCTAGTTTTCGCCCATGGTTTTGATACCAGTTATTGGTTTGCAACATCTAGCTTTAGCCCATGGTTTTGACATCAGTTATTGGTTTGTGACATCTAGCTTTATCCCATGGTTTTGACACCAGTTATTGGTGTGCAAAATCTAGCTTTAGCCCATGGTTTTGACACCAGTTATTGGTTCGCGACATCAAGCATTAGCCCATGGTTTTGACATCAGTTATTGGTTTGCGACATCTAGATTTAGCCCATGGTTTTGACGCTAGTTATTGGTTTGCGACATCTAGCTTTAGTCCATGGTTTTGACACCAGTTGTTTGTTTGCCACATCTAACTTTAACCCATGGTTTTGACACCAGTTATTGGTTTGCAACATTTAGCTTTGCCAATGGTTTTGACACCAGTTATTGGTTTACAACATCTAGTTTTATCCCATGGTTTTGACACCAGTAATTGGTTTATGACATCTAGCTGTTGCCCATGGTTTTGACACCAGTTCTTGGTTTGCGACATCTAGCTTTAGCCCATGGTTTTGACACCAGTTATTGATTTGTGAAATCTAGCTTTATCCCATGGTTTTGACACCAGTTATTGGTTTGTGACATCTAGCTTTTAGCCCATGGTTTTGACACCATTTATTGGTTTGTGACATGTAGCTTTAGCCCATGGTTTTTGCACCAGTTATTGGTTTGTGACATCTAGCTTCAGCCTATGGTTTTGACACCAGTTATTGGTTTGCGACATCTAGCTGTAGCCCATGCTTTTGACGCCAGTTACTGGTTTGTGACATCTAGCTTTATCCCATGGTTTTACACCAGTTATTGGTTTGCGACATCTAGCTGTAGCCCATGCTTTTGACGCCAGTTACTGGTTTGTGACATCTAGCTGTATCCCATGGTTTTACACCAGTTATTCATTTGCGACATCTAGCTTTAGCCCATGCTTTTGACACCAGTTACTGGTTTGTGACATCTAGCTTTATCCCATGGCTTTTACACCAGTTATTGATTTGTGACATCTATCTTTATCCCATGGTTTTGACACCAGTTATTTATTTGCAACATCTAGATTTTGCCCATGGTTTTGACACCAGTTATTGGTTTGTGACATCTAGGTTTAGCCCATGGTTTTGACACCAGTTATTGGTTTGCAACATCTAGGGTTAGCCCATGGTTTTGACATCAGGTATTGGTTTGCGACATCAGGCTTTAGCCCATGGTTTTGACACCAGTTATTGATTTGTGACATCTAGCTTTAGCTAATGGTTTTGACACCAGTTATTGGTTTATGACATCTAGCTTTAGCCCATGGTTTTGACACCAGTTATTGGTTTGTGACATCTACTTTTATCATATGATTTTGACATCAGTTATTGGTTTGCGACATAAAGGTTTAGCCCATGGCTTTGACACCAGTTATTGGTTTGTGACATCTAGCTTTAGCCCATGATTTTGACACCAGTTATTGGTTTGCAACATCTAGCTTTATTCCATGGTTTTGACACCAGTTATTAGTTTAGGATATCTAGCTTTAGCCCATGGTTTTGACACCAGTTATTGGTTCGCGACATCTAGCTTATGGTTTTGACACCAGTTATTGGTTTGCAACATCTAGCTTTAGCCCATGGTTTTGACACTAGTTATTGGATTGCAACATCTAGCTTTATCCCATGGTTTTTGACACCAGTTATTGGTTTGCAAACTCTAGCTTTAGCCCATGGTTTTGACACCAGTTATTGGTTTATGACATCTAGCTTTAGCCCATGGTTTTGACACCAGTTATTGGTTTGTGACATCTAGCTGTCGCCCATAGTTTTGACACCAGTTATTGGTTTGCAAAATCTGGCTTCAGCCCATGGTTTTGACACCAGTTATTGGTTTGTGACATCTAGCTTTAGCCCATGGTTTTGACATCAGCTACTGGTTTGTGACATCTAGCTTTATCCCATGGTTTTTGACACCAGTTATTGGTTTGCAACATCTAGCTTTAGCCCATGGTTTTGACACCAGTTGTTTGTTTGCCACATCTAACTTTAGCCCATGGTTTTGACACCAGTTATTGGTTTGCGACATCTACTTTTAGCCCATGGTTTTGACACCAGTTATTGCTTTTTGACATCTAGCTTTATCCCATGGTTTTTGCACAAGTTATTGGTTTGCAAAATCTAGCTTTATTCCATGGTTTTGACACCAGTTATGGTTCACGACATCTAGCATTAGCCCATGGTTTTGACATCAGTTATTGGTTTGCGACATCTAGCTTTAGCCTATGGTTTTGACACTAGTTTTTGGTATGCAACATCTAGCTTTAACCCATGGTTTTGACACCAGTAGTTTGTTTGCCACATCTAACTTTAGCCCATGGTTTTGACACCAGTTATTGGTTTGTGACATCTAGCTTTAGCCCATGGTTTTGACACCAGTTTATCGTTTGCGACATCTAGTGTTATCCTATGGTTTTGACACCAGTTATTTGTTTGTGACATCTAGCTGTAGCCCATGGCTTTGACACCCGTTATTAGTTTGCAACATCTAGATTTAGCCCTTGGTTTTGACACCAGTTATGGGTTTGCAACATCTAGCTTGAGACCATGGCTTTGACAACAGTTATTAGTTTGCAATATCTAGCTTTAGCCCATGGTTTTGACACCAGTTATTGGTTTGAAACATCTACTTTTTTCCCATGGTTTTGACACCAGTTATTGCTTTGAGATATCTAGCTTTAGCCCATGGTTTTGACACCAGTTATTGGTTTGTGACATCAAGCTGTCACCCATAGTTTTGACACCGGTTATTGGTTTGCAACATGTAGCTTTAGCCCATGATTTTGACATCAGTTATTGGTTTGTGACATCTGGCTTTAGCCCATGGTTTTGACACCAGTTATTGGTTTGTGACATCTAGCTTTATCCCATAGTTTTACACCAGTTATTTATTTGCAACATCTAGCTTTAGCCCATGGTTTTGACACCAGTTATTGGTTCGTGACATCTAGCTTCAGCCCATGGTTTTGACACCAGTTATTGGTTTTCGACATGTAGGTTTAGCCCATGGTTTTGACACCAGTTATTGGTTTGTGATATCCAGCTTCATCGAATAGTTTTGACACCAGTTATTAGTTTGCGACATCTAGCTTTAGCCCATGGTTTTGATACCAGTTATTGGTTTGCGACATCTGGCTTTAGCCCATAGTTTTGACACCAGTCATTGGTTTGCTACATCTCGCTTTACCCTATGGTTTTGACAACAGTTATTGGTTTATGACATCTAGATTTAGCCCATGGTTTTGACACCAGTTATAGGTTTGCGACATCTTGCTATAGCCCAAGCTTTTGACACCAGTTATTGGTTTGTGACATCTATCTTTAGCCCATGGTTTTGACACCAGTTATTGGTTTCTGACAACTAGCTTTAGCCCATGGTTTGGCACCAGTTATTGGTTTGCGCGACATCTAGTTTTAGCCCTTGGTTTTGACACCAGTTATTGTTTTGTGACATCTAGCTAAAGCCCATGGTTTTGACACGAGTTATTGGTTTGCGACATCTAGCTTTAGCCCATGGTTTTGACACCAGTTATTGGTTTGCAACATTTAACTTTATCACATGGTTTTGACACCGGTTATTGGTTTGTGACATCTAGATTTAGCCTATGGTTTTGACACCAGTTATTGGTTTGTTACATCTAGCTTTAGCCCATAGTTTTACACCAGTTATTCGTTTGCAACATCTAGCTTTAGCCCATGGTTTTGACACCAGTTATTGGTTCGTGACATCTAGCTTCAGCCCATGGTTTTGACACCAGTTATTGGTTTTCGACATGTAGGTTTAGCCCATGGTTTTGACACCAGTTATTGGTTTGTGACATCCAGCTTTATCGAATAGTTTTGACACCAGTTATTAGTTTGCGACATGTAGCTTTAGCCCATGGTTTTGATACCAGTTATTGGTTTGCGATATCTGGCTTTAGCCCATAGTTTTGACACCAGTCATTGGTTTGCTACATCTCGCTTTACCCTATGGTTTTGACAACAGTTATTGGTTTATGACATCTTGATTTAGCCCATGGTTTTGACACCGGTAATTAGCTTGCAACATATAGTTTTATCCCATTGTTTTGACACCAGTTATAGGTTTGCGACATCTTGCTATAGCCCAAGGTTTTGACACCAGTTATTGGTTTGTGACATCTATCTTTAGCCCATGGTTTTGACACCAGTTATTGGTTTCTGACAACTAGCTTTAGCCCATGGTTTTGACACCAGTTATTGGTTTGCGACATCTAGTTTTAGCCCTTGGTTTTGACACCAGTTATTGTTTTGTGACATCTAGGTAAAGCCCATGGTTTTGACACCAGTTATTGGTTTGCGACATCTAGCTTTAGCCCATGGTTTTGACACCAGTTATTGGTTTGCAACATTTAACTTTATCACATGGTTTTGACACCAGTTATTGGTTTGTGACATCTAGATTTAGCCTATGGTTTTGACACCAGTTATTGGTTTGTTACATCTAGCTTTAGCCCATGGTTTTGACAGCAGTTTTTGGTTTGCAACATCTAGCCATAATCCATGGTTTTGACACCTGTTATTGGTTTGCAACATCTAGTTTTATCCCATGGTTTTCACACCAGTTATTGGTTTGTGACATCTAACGTTAGCCCATGGTTTTGACACCAGTTATTTGTTTGCAACATTTAACTTTAGCCCATGGTTTTGACACCAGTTATTGGTTTGCGACATCTAGGTTTAGCCCATGGTTTTGGCACCAGTTATTGGTTTGTGACATCTAGCGTTAGCCCATGGTTTTGACACCAGTTATTTGTGTGCAACATTTAACTTTAGCCCATGGTTTTGACACCAGTTATTGGTTTTCGACATGTAGGTTTAGCCCATGGTTTTGACACCAGTTATTGGTTTGTGACATCCAGCTTTATCGAATAGTTTTGACACCAGTTATTAGTTTGCGACATCTAGCTTTAGCCCATGGTTTTGATACCAGTTATTGGTTTGCGACATCTGGCTTTAGCCCATAGTTTTGACACCAGTCATTGGTTTGCTACATCTCGCTTTACCCTATGGTTTTGACAACAGTTATTGGTTTATGACATCTAGATTTAGCCCATGGTTTTGACACCGGTAATTAGCTTGCAACATATAGTTTTATCCCATTGTTTTGACACCAGTTATAGGTTTACGACATCTTGCTATAGCCCAAGCTTTTGACACCAGTTATTGGTTTGTGACATCTATCTTTAGCCCATGGTTTTGACAATAGTTATTGGTTTCTGACAACTAGCTTTAGCCCATGGTTTTGGCACCATTTATTGGTTTGCGACATCTAGCTTTAGCCCATGGTTTTCACACCAGTTATTGGTTTGCGACATCTAGTTTTTGCCCTTGGTTTTGACACCAGTTATTGTTTTGTGACATCTAGCTAAAGCCCATGGTTTTGACACCAGTTATTGGTTTGTGACATCTAGCTTTAGCCCATGGTTTTGACACCAGTTATTGGTTTGCAACATTTAACTTTATCACATGGTTTTGACACCGGTTATTGGTTTGTGACATCTAGATTTAGCCTATGGTTTTGACACCAGTTATTGGTTTGTTACATCTAGCTTTAGCCCATAGTTTTACACCAGTTATTCGTTTGCAACATCTAGCTTTAGCCCATGGTTTTGACACCAGTTATTGGTTCGTGACATCCAGCTTTATCGAATAGTTTTGACACCAGTTATTAGTTTGCCACATCTAGCTTTAGCCCATGGTTTTGATACCAGTTATTGGTTTGCGACATCTGGCTTTAGCCCATAGTTTTGACACCAGTCATTGGTTTGCTACATCTCGCTTTACCCTATGGTTTTGACAACAGTTATTGGTTTATGACATCTAGATTTAGCCCATGGTTTTGACACCGGTAATTAGCTTGCAACATATAGTTTTAGCCCATTGTTTTGACACCAGTTATAGGTATGCGACATCTTGCTATAGCCCAAGCTTTTGACACCAGTTATTGGTTTGTGACATCTAGCTTTAGCCCATGGTTTTGACAGCAGTTATTGGTTTGCAACATCTAGCCATAATCCATGGTTTTGACACCTGTTATTGGTTTGCGACATCTAGTTTTATCCTATGGTTTTCACACCAGTTATTGGTTTGTGACATCTAGCGTTAGCCCATGGTTTTGACACCAGTTATTTGTTTGCAACATTTAACTTTAGCCCATGGTTTTGACACCAGTTATTGGTTTGCGACATCTAGGTTTAGCCCATGGTTTTGGCACCAGTTATTGGTTTGTGACATCTAGCGTTAGCCCATGGTTTTGACACCAGTTATTTGTTTGCAACATTTAACTTTAGCCCATGGTTTTGACACCAGTTATTGGTTTGCGACATCTAGGTTTAGCCCATGGTTTTGACACCAGTTATTGGTTTGTGACATCTAGCTTTAGCCTATGGTTTAGACACCAGTTATTGGTTTGCAACATCCAGCTTTAGCCCATGGTTCTGACACCAGTTATTTGTTTGCGACATCTAGCTTTATTCCATGGTTTTGACACCAGTTATTCATTTATGATATCTAGCTTTAGCACATGGTTTTAACACCAGTTATTTGTTTGCGACAATTAGTTTTAGCCCATGGTTTTGACACCAGTTATTGGTTTGCAACATCTAGCTTTAGCCCATGGTTTTAACGCCAGTTATTGGTTTGTGACATCTAGCTTTCTCCCAAGGTTTTTTACACCAGTTATTGGTTTGCAAAATCTAGCTTTTGCCCATGGTTTTGACACCAGTTATTTGTTTGCGACATCTAGCATTAGCCCATGGTTTTAACACCAGTTATTGGTTTGCAACTTCTAGCATTAGCCCATGGTTTTGACACTAGTTATTGGTTTGCAACATCTAGCTTTAGCCCATGGTTTTGACACCACTTTTGTTTGCCACATCTAACTTTAGCCCATGGTTTTGGCACCAGTTATTGGTTTGCAAAATTTAGCTTTAGCCAATTGTTTTGACACCAGTTATTGGTTTGCAACATCTAGTTTTATCCCATGGTTTTGACAACAATGATTGGTTTGTGACATGTAGCTGTTGCCCATGGTTTTGACACTAGTTGTTGGTTTGCGACATCTAGCTTTAGCCCATGGTTTTGACACCAGTAACTGGTTTGTGACATCTAGTTTTATCACATGGTTTTGACATCAGTTATTGGTTTGCGACATCTAGCTTCATCCCATGGTTTTGACACCAGTTATTGGGTTGCAAAATCTAGCTTTAGCCCATGGTTTTTACACCAGTTATTGGTTTGCGACATCTAGTTTTAGCCCATGGTTTTGACACCAGTTATTTGTTTGCAACATCTAGCTTTAGCCCATGGCTTTGACACCAGTTATTGGCTTGCGACATCTAGTTTTATCCCAAGGTTTTGACACCAGTTATTGGTTTGCATCACCTAGCCTTAGCCCATGGTTTTGACACCAGTTTTTCATTTGTGACATCTAGCGTTATCCCATGGTTTTGACACCAGTCATTGGTTTGTGACATCTAGCTTTATCCCATGGCTTTTACACCAGTTATTGATTTGTGACATCTATCTTTATCCCATGGTTTTGACACCAATTAGTTGTTTGCAACATCTAGATTTTGCCCATGGTTTTGACACCAGTTATTGGTTTGCGACATCTAGGTTTAGCCCATGGTTTTGACACCAGTTATTGGTTTGCAACATCTAGGGTTAGCCCATGGTTTTGACATCAGGTATTGGTTTGCGACATCAGGCTTTAGCCCATGGTTTTGACACCAGTTATTGGTTTGTGACATCTAGCTTTAGCCAATGGTTTTGACACCAGTTATTGGTTTATGACATCTAGCTTTAGCCCATGGTTTTGACACCAGTTATTGGTTTGTGACATCTACTTTTATCCAATGATTTTGACACCAGTTATTGGTTTGCGACATATAGGTTTAGCCCATGGCTTTGACACCAGTTATTGGTTTGTGACATCTAGCTTTAGCCCATGGTTTTGACACCAGTTATTGGTTCGCAACATCTAGCTGTAGCCCATGGTTTTGACACCAGTTATTTGTTTGCAACATCTAGCTTTAGCCCATGATTTTGACACCAGTTATTGGTTTGCAACATCTAGCTTTATTGCATGGTTTTGACACCAGTTATTAGTTTAGGATATCTAGCTTTAGCACATGGTTTTGACAACAGTTATTGGTTTGCGATATCTAGTTGTAGCCCATGGTTTTAACACCAGTTATTGGTTTGCAACATCTAGCTTTAGCCCATGGTTTTGACACCAGTTATTGGTTCGCAACATCTAGCTGTAGCCCATGGTTTTGACACCAGTTATTTGTTTGCAAACTCTAGCTTTAGCCCATGGTTTTGACACCAGTTATTGGTTTGCAAAATCTAGTTTTAGCCCATGGTTTTGACACCAGTTATTGGTTTGTGACATCTAGCTTTAGCACATGGTTTTAACACCAGCTACTGGTTTGTGAAATCTAGCTTTATCCCATGGTTTTTGACACCAGTTGTTTGTTTGCTACATCTAACTTTAAGCCCATGGTTTTGACACCAGTTATTGGTTTGCGACATCTAATTTTAGCCCGTGGTTTTGACACCAGTTATTGTTTTTTGACATCTAGCTTTAGCCCATGGTTTTTGCACAAGTTATTGGTTTGCAAAATCTAGCTTTAGCCCATGGTTTTGACACCAGTTATGGTTCACGACATCTAGCACTAGCCCATGGTTTTGACACTAGTTATTGGTTTGCACCATCTAGCTTTAGCCCATGGTTTTCACACCACTTTTGTTTGCCACATCTAACTTTAGCCCATGGTTTTGGCACCAGTTATTGGTTTGCAAAATTTAGCTTTAGCCAATTGTTTTGACACCAGTTATTGGTTTGCAACATCTAGTTTTATCCCATGGTTTTGACACCAATGATTGGTTTGTGACATGTAGCTGTTGCCCGTGGTTTTGACACTAGTTGTTGGTTTGCGACATCTAGCTTTAGCCCATGGTTTTGACACCAGTAACTGGTTTGTGACATCTAGTTTATCGTATGGTTTTGACATCAGTTATTGGTTTGCGACATCTAGCTTCATCCCATGGTTTTGACACCAGTTATTGGGTTACAAAATCTAGCTTTAGCCCATGGTGTTTACACCAGTTATTGGTTTGTGTCATCTAGCTTGAACCCATGGTTTTGACACCAGTTATTTGTTTGCAACATCTAGCTTTAGCACATGGCTTTGACACCAGTTATTGGTTTGCGACATCTAGTTTTATCCCAAGGTTTTGACACCAGTTATTAGTTTGCGTCATCTAGCTTTAGCCCATGGTTTTGACAACAGTTATTTGTTTGCAACATCTAGCTTTAGCCCATGATTTTGACACCAGTTATTGGTTTGTGACATCTAGCTTTATTCCATGGTTTTCACACCAGTTATTCATTTATGATATCTAGCTTTAGCACATGGTTTTGACTCCAGTTATTGGTTTGCGACATCTAGTTTTAGCCCATGGTTTTGACACCAGTTATTGGTTTGCAACATCTAGCTTTAGCCCTTGGTTTTGATGCCAGTTATTGGTTTGTGACATCTAACTTTATCCCATGGTATTTGACACCAGTTATTGGTTTGCAAAATCTAGCTTTAGCCCAAGGTTTTGACACCAGTTATTTGTTTGCGACATCTAGCATTAGCCCATGGTTTTGACACCAGTTATTGGTTTGCAACATCTAGTTTTATCCCATGGTTTTGACACTAGTGATTGGTTTGCGACATCTAGCTGTTGCCCATGGTTTTGACACCAGTAATTGGTTTGTGACATCTAGTTTTATCTCATGGTTTTGACACCAGTTATTTGTTTGCAACATCTAGATTTTGCCCATGGTTTTGACACCAGTTATTGGTTTGCCACGTCTAGGTTTAGCCCATGGTTTTGACATCAGGTATTGGTTTGCGACATCAGGCTTTAGCCCATGGTTTTGACACCTGTTATTGGTTTGCTACATCTACTTTAGCCCATGGTTTTCACACCAGTTGTTTGTTTGCCACATCTAACTTTAGCCCGTGGTCTTAACACCAGTTATTGGTTTGCGACATCTAGTTTTAGCCCATGGTTTTGACACCAGTTATTGTTTTTTGGCATCTAGCTTTATCCCATGGTTTTTGACACCAGTTATTGGTTTGCAAAATCTAGCTTTAGCCCATGGTTTTGACACCAGTTATTGGTTTGCGTCATCTAGCATTAGCCCATGGTTTTGACATCAGTTATTGGTTTGTGACATCTAGCTTTAGCCTATGGTTTTGACACTAGTTTTTGGTTTGCAACATCTAGCTTTAAGCCATGGTTTTGACACCAGTTGCTTGTTTGCCACATGTAACTTTAGCCAATGGTTTTGACACCAGTTACTGGTTTGCAACATTTACCTTTAGCCAATGGTTTGACACCAGTTATTGGTTTGCAACATCTAGTTTTATCCCATGGCTTTGACACCAGTTATTGGTTTGTGACATCTAGCTTTAGCCCATGGTTTTGACACCAGTTATTGGTTTCCGACATATAGGTTTAGCCCATGGCTTTGACAACAGTTATTGGTTTGCGACATCTAGCTTTAGCCCATGGTTTTGACACCAGTAATTGGTTTGTGACATCTAGTTTTATCCCATGGTTTTGACATCAGTTATTGGTTTGCAACATCTAGCTTTATCCCATGGCTTTGACACCAGTTATTGGGTTGCAACATCTAGCTTTATCCCATGGCTTTGACACCAGTTATTGGTTTGAGACCTCTAATTTTATCCCAAGGTTTTGACAACAGTTATTGATTTTTGTCATCTAGCTTTATCCCATGGTTTTGACGCCAGTTTTTGGTTTGCGACATCTAGCTTTATCCCATGGTTTTGACACCAGTTATTGGTTTGTGGCATCTAGCTTTATCCCATGGTTTTTACATCAGTTATTGATTTGTGACATCTATTTTTATCCCATGGTTTTGACACCAGTTATTGGTTTTCAACGTCTAGGTTTTGCCAATGGTTTTGACACCAGTTATTGGTTTGCGACATCTAGGTTTAGCCCATGGTTTTGACACCAGTTATTAGTTTGCGACATTTAGCTTTAGCCCATGGTTTTGACATCAGGTATTGGTTTGTGACATCAAGCTTTAGCCCATGGTTTTAAGACCAGTTATTGGTTTGCTACATCTAGCTTTAGCCCATGGTTTTGACACCAGTTATTGGTTTATGACATCTAGCTTTAGCCCATGGTTTTGACACCAGTTATTGGTTTGTGACATCTAGTTTTATCCAATGGTTTTGACACCAGTTATTGCTTTGCGACATCTACCTTTAGCCCATGGTTTTCACACCAGTTATTGGTTTGTGACATCTAGCTTTAGCCCATGGTTTTGACACCAGTTATTGGTTTGTGACATCTAGATTTAGCCCATGGTTTTGACAACAGTTATTGGTTTGCAACATCTGGCTTTATGCTAGGGTTTTGACACCAGTTATTGGTTTGTGACATCTACATTTAGCCCATGGTTTTGTCACCAGTTATTGGTTTGCGACATCTAGCTTGAGCCAACGGTTTTGACACCAATTATTGGTTTGCAATATCTAGCTTTAGCCCATGGTTTTGACACCAGTTATTGCTTTGTGACATCTAGCTTTATCCCATGGTTTTGACACCAGTTATTGATTTGTGACATCTAGTTTTAGCCCATGGTTTTGACACAAGTTATTGGTTTTTGACATCTAGCTTTATCCCATGGTTTTGACACCAGTTATTGGTCTGTGACATCTAGCTTTATCCTATGGTTTTGACACCAGTTATTGGTTTGTGACATCTAGCTTTACCCCATGGTTTAGACACCAGTTATTGGTTTGTGACATCTAACTTTAGCTCATGGTTTTAGACCAGTTATTGGTTTGCAATATCTAGTTCTATCCCATGGTTTTGACACCAGTTATTTAATTTGCAACATCTAGCTTTAGCCCATGGTTTTGACACCAGTTATTGGTATGTGACATCTTGCTTTAGCCCATGGTTTTGACAGAAGTTATTGGTTTGCAATATCTGGCTGTAGCTCATGGTTTTGACACCAGTTATTGGTCTGCGACATCTAGTTTTAGCCATGGTTTTGACACCAGTTATTGGTTTGCAACATCTAGCTTTATCCCATGTTTTTGACACCAATTATTGGTTTGCAAAATCTAGCTTTAGCCCATGGTTTTGACACCAGTTATTGGTTCGCGACATCTAGCTTTATCCCATGGTTTTGACACTAGTTATTGGTTTGCAACATCTAGCTTTAGCCCATGGTTTTGACACCAGTTGTTGGTTTGCAACATCTAACTTTAGCTTATTGTTTTGACACCAGTTATTGGTTTGCAACATCTTGCTTTAGCCAATGGTTTTGACACCAGTTATTGGTTTGCAACATCTAGTTTTATCCCATGGTTTTGACACTAGTTATTGGTTCAACATCTAGCTGTTGCCCATGGTTTTGACACCAGTTATTGGTTTGTGACATCTAGCTTTAGCCCATGGTTTTGAATCCAGTTATCGGTTTGCGACATCTACCCTTATCCTATGGTTTTGACACCAGTTATTGGTTTGTGACATCTAGCTTTATCTCATTGTTTTGACACCAGTTATTGGTTTGTGACATCTAGCTTTAGCCCATGGTTTTGACACCAGTTATTGGTTTGTGACATCTAGCTTTAGCCCATGGTTTTGACACCAGTTATCGGTTTGCGACATCTACCTTTATCCTATGGTTTTGACACCAGTTATTGGTTTGTGACATCTAGCTTTAGCCCATGGTTTTGACACCAGTTATTGGTTCGCAACATCTAGCTTTAGCCCATGGTTTTGACACCAGATATTGGTTTGTAACATCTAGCTTTAGCCCATGGTTTTGACATCAGGTATTGGTTTGCGACATCAGGCTTTAGCCCATGGTTTTGACACCAGTTATTGGTTTGTGACATCTAGCTTTAGCCAATGGTTTTGACACCAGTTATTGGTTTATGACATCTAGCTTTAGCCCATGGTTTTGACACCAGTTATTGGTTTGTGACATCTACTTTTATCCAATGATTTTGACACCAGTTATTGGTTTGCGACATATAGGTTTAGCCCATGGCTTTGACACCAGTTATTGGTTTGTGACATCTAGCTTTAGCCCATGGTTTTGACACCAGTTATTGGTTCGCAACATCTAGCTGTAGCCCATGGTTTTGACACCAGTTATTTGTTTGCAACATCTAGCTTTAGCCCATGATTTTGACACCAGTTATTGGTTTGCAACATCTAGCTTTATTCCATGGTTTTGACACCAGTTATTAGTTTAGGATATCTAGCTTTAGCACATAGTTTTGACACCAGTTATTGGTTTGTGACATCTAGTTTTAGCCCATGGTTTTGACACCAGTTATTGGTTTGCAACATCTAGCTTTATCCCATGGTTTTTGACACCAGTTATTGGTTTGCAAACTCTAGATTTAGCCCATGGTTTTGACACCAATTATTGGTTTGCGACATCTAGTTTTAGCCCATGGTTTTGACACCAGTTATTGGTTTGTGACATCTAGCTTTAGCCCATGGTTTTGACACCAGCTACTGGTTTGTGACATCTAGCTTTATCCCATGGTTTTTGACACCAGTTATCGGTTTGCGACATCTAGCTTTAGCCCATGGTTTTGACACTAGTTATTGGTTTGCAACATCTAGCTTTAGCCTATGGTTTTGACACCAGTTGTTTGTTTGCCACATCTAACTTTAGCCCATGGTTTTGACACCAGTTATTGGTTTGCGACATCTACTTTTAGAAAGAAGGCAAACTAGCCACTGAATAAAGTACTCACTGAGTAGAAAGACCAGAAATCATGAAACAAAACCAAAGTGGTACACCAGGCAGATGAAATCATCCAGATAAGCAGTATTCACTTCACTTCACGAGTTTTAATAGGATCCACAAACAAAGTAAGCGCTTTCACGTTAGACAATAACGCTTCATCATACTTCAAAAACACAGGACAATTCATAGCATTTAAATATCATTGACAATCAAGAAGTTAATTAATTAATCAGCATTTAAAGATACCATTTTCTTAAAAACTGTTGAGTACCTTGCAAAAGCTGGATGGTGTATTAATCAACCTATTTCTTAATTATAACCTTTTTAAGTGAAATGCACTCTGAATACATATAAAATAAAGACATAAAAAAATGAATAAAAGCAAAAGATATATATGTAAAATTTAAAAATGTATAGAAAGAAAATATATATATATACATATATATATATATATATATATATACATATATATGAATAAATATACAAAAAGAGTTTTTTATATATTGGTATAATATTTAGTAAAATATAAATATGGCAAATATAAAAATACATAAGGGTATGTATATGCATATAAATCATTAAGCTAATGGCTATATGGACGGGCTAAGAGAAATGGTTTGAGTGACACTTTGTCATTCAAGCCAAAACCTTGAGAAGCTTGTAACCTGATAATCCACTTATTCTCTAGTTCTTCTGTTCCATTCTTAATATTACCAAGTCTACATGTCTTATGCACTAACTGTAGCACCCTAAAACTAAACCTGTGGTTAATCCCACACTCTAATGTGTGTTTAGCAAGTGCATTGTTAACATTTTCCTTGTTGATTGCATAAAGATGCTCCCTGATTCTTTCACGCAAGGTTCTATTGGTCATGCCCACATAGAAACATTTGCAGATCTGACATTCTGCTAAATAAATAAGATCACGAGATCTACAATCAGCATAAACATTAAAATTAAATTTGCGTCTCGTGGTCGGATGTATAAATTGATTACCATTAAAAATGTATGTACATTGATTGCATGACCTACATGCAAAGGTTGTGATGACAGAGTAACGGTGTTATGCATAGACTCATAGCAAAGAAGTCTCTTCAAAGACTTCATATTTCTGTAGGTGAAACCTGGCCGTGTGTCTACTAAATTTCTAACTTTCTCATCCATCAATAATATCTTCCAGTTACTTTCAACAACCTGCCTTATTTGTTTATTCCTATTTGTGTATGGAATAACCAGTTTATTAGTATTGTTCTTATTATAATTCTGATTTCCATTGGTATTCCTTGGTCCAAATGATTTCGAGCATTGTTGTCTTTGAAAGTAAGGTAATGCCTTATCTAACCTTTCTTTAGTACAATGTGTAACAACTTCGTGAATCTCATTCTTATTATAACCTCTATTAAGAAAGTTATATTTCAATATATTCTGTTGCAGCTCATAGTCTTCAGCCCTAGTAGTTAATCTAGATACCCTATAAGCTTGGCTCTTAATAATATTAGGGTAAATATGCCTAGGGTGCATACTATTGCGATGGAGCAAATTGTTTTTCCAACAAGTTTTTCTATATAAAACCGTGTGGACTCCTTCATGGCCATTGCTTATAGTAACATACAAAAACTCTATCTTGTTAGTAGAGTAAGTGTGTTCAAAAAACAGAAAACTTGTGGTACCATTAATATAGGTTATAAAGTCATTCAATACATCTAGGGTGCCACTCCATACAAAAAACACATCATCTACAAATCTTCCATAGTGTTTGATATATTCAGAATAGTTCTTGTTGTTTAATAAATATGTATTCTCCCAGTACGCCATAACAAGATTTGTGTACGAATTGGCACAGGGTGTGCCCATCGCTACACCCTTGCCTTGTAGATAATATGTTTCATCATAGCATAACACATTATTTTCTAAGACAAGTTCTAAAATCAGCATTAGCTTTATGACTTTATTATTGCATAATCCCTGTTCTAGTAATAATAACCTTACATATTCTATCCCAACGTTGTTAGGAATAGAAGTAAAAAGTGACCTTACATCTAAGGTGACTAAATAATCTGTGATAGCAATAGGTTTTGTAATATTAGTTTCAGCTAAATCTTCTAGAAAATGTTGTGTGTCTCAACATATGTTTAATCTTATTTATAATAGGTTTAAACTGTTTGTCCAGATAAATGGACATGGACTCGGTTAACCAACCCTTGCTGGACACAATTGGTCGCAGGGGGGGATCTAACATATCTTTGTGTATTTTGGGAAGACCCCTGAAGATGGGAACCAGGGGTTTCTCAACCAAAAAAATAATTATATAGCCCAACATCAATTACACCACTCAGTAGAAAATCATATAGATTGTCATGTACTCTGTTGATTAGTTTATTAAGGCCAATACTACTAAGTTTACTATATGTCATATGATCAGCTAGCAACAAATTGATTTTAGTAGAATATTCAGCCTTGTCCATAACAATAACAGCACCGCCCTTGTCATCTTGTCTGATGACAATGTCAGTGTTATTTTGTAAACTCAATAATGCTAAATGCTCATCTTTACTCATATTATAAAAATCACTTTTAACATTTCTCTTTGCATATAAATCAAACAAATCTTTTTCACATGCTCGCTCAAATGCATCCAAGACTGAATTAAAAGGTGGTATAAAAGTAGATGGTTTTCTAAATAAGTTAACACTGGAAATATGACTATTATCACCACCAAATAACAATTTTAGAGATAGGTTCCTAGTAAAAAACTTAATGTCTAAAATAACATCAGTCACATCAGTATAACCCGAAGGTATAAAACTGAGTCCTTTACTCAAAACACATAACTCATATTCATTCAGTTGGTACCTGGAAATGTTGTAAACTAAATGTTCGTGGTTTGTTTCAAAGTTCTCTTTTGCTGTTCTGTTGGCTTCTCCGCATTCTTCCTTTTCCTTGCCTGATAAGGAGACCACGCTCTCCTTTCTTGCTGGTTGAACGGGAGCGGAAAAGCTAAAAAATCATCAAGCCCCATAGAAGAAGCTCCTCCTCCCTGAGGGGCTGCAAGAGATGTAGAAAGTAAAGATTTGTGCTGTAAATGTGTACCACTTTGGTTTTGTTTCGTGACATCTACTTTTAGCCCATGGTTTTGACACCAGTTATTGTTTTTTGACATCTAGCTTTATCCCATGGTTTTTGCACAAGTTATTGGTTTGCAAAATCTAGCTTTAGCCCATGGTTTTGCCACCAGTTGTGGTTCACGACATCTAGCATTAGCCCATGGTTTTGACATCAGTTATTGGTTTGCGACATCTAGCTTTAGCCTATGGTTTTGACACTAGTTTTTGGTTTGCAACATCTAGCTTTAACCCATGGTTTTGACACCAGTAGTTTGTTTGCCACATCTAACTTTAGCCCATGGTTTTGACACCAGTTATTGGTTTGTGACATCTAGCTTTAGCCCATGGTTTTGACACCAGTTTATGGTTTGCGACATCTAGATTTAGCCCTTCATTTTGACACCAGTTATGGGTTTGCAACATCTAGCTTGAGCCCATGGCTTTGACACCAGTTATTAGTTTGCAATATTTAGCTTTAGCCCATGGTTTTGACACCAGTTATTGGTTTGAAACATCTAGTTTTTTCCCATGGTTTTGACACCAGTTATTGCTTTGAGATATCTAGCTTTAGCCCATGGTTTTGACACCAGTTATTGGTTTGTGACATCAAGCTGTCGCCCATAGTTTTGACACCAGTTATTGGTTTGCAACATGTAGCTTTAGCCCATGATTTTGACATCAGTTATTGGTTTGTGACATCTGGCTTTAGCCCATAGTTTTGACACCAGTTATTGGTTTGCGACATCTAGTTTTAGCCCATTGTTTGAACACCAGTTATTGGTTTGTGACATCTAGCTTTATCCCATAGTTTTACACCAGTTATTCGTTTGCAACATCTAGCTTTAGCCCATGGTTTTGACACCAGTTATTGGTTCATGACATCTAGCTTCAGCCCATGGTTTTTACACCAGTTATTGGTTTTCGACATGTAGGTTTAGCCCATGGTTTTGACACCAGTTATTGGTTCGTGACATCCAGCTTTATCGAATAGTTTTGACACCAGTTATTAGTTTGCGACATCTAGCTTTAGCCCATGGTTTTGATACCAGTTATTGGTTTGCGACATCTGGCTTTAGCCCATAGTTTTGACACCAGTCATTGGTTTTCTACATCTCGCTTTACCCTATGGTTTTGACAACAGTTATTGGTTTATGACATCTAGATTTAGCCCATGGTTTTGACACCGGTAATTAGCTTGCAACATATAGTTTTATCCCATTGTTTTGACACCAGTTATAGGTTTGCGACATCTTGCTGTAGCCCAAGCTTTTGACACCAGTTATTGGTTTGTGACATCTATCTTTAGCCCATGGTTTTGACACCAGTTATTGGTTTCTGACAACTAGCTTTAGCCCATAGTTTTGGCACCATTTATTGGTTTGCGACATCTAGCTTTAGCCCATGGTTTTGACACCAGTTATTGGTTTGCGACATCTAGTTTTAGCCCATGGTTTTGACACCAGTTATTGTTTTGTGACATCTAGATAAAGCCCATGGTTTTGACACCAGTTATTGGTTTGTGACATCTAGCTTTAGCCCATGGTTTTGACACCAGTTATTGGTTTGCAACATTTAACTTTATCACGTGGTTTTGACACTGGTTATTGGTTTGTGACATCTAGATTTAGCCTATGGTTTTGACACCAGTTATTGGTTTATTACATCTAGCTTTAGCCCATGGTTTTGACAGCAGTTATTGGTTTGCAACATCTAGCCATAATCCGTGGTTTTGACACCTGTTATTGGTTTGCAACATCTAGTTTTATCCCATGGTTTTCACACCAGTTATTGGTTTGTGACATCTAGCGTTAGCCCATGGTTTTGACACCAGTTATTTGTTTGCAACATTTAACTTTAGCCCATGGTTTTGACACCAGTTATTGGTTTGCGACATCTAGGTTTAGCCCATGGTTTTGTCACCAGTTATTGGTTTGTGACATCTAGTGTTAGCCCATGGTTTTGACACCGGTTATTTGTTTGCAACATTTAACTTTAGCCCATGGTTTTGACACCAGTTATTGGTTTGCGACATCTAGGTTTAGCCCATGATTTTGGCACCAGTTATTGGTTTCTGACATCTAGGTTTAGCCCATGGTTTAGACACCAGTTATTGATTTGCAACATCTAGCTTTAGCCCATGGTTCTGACACCAGTTATTGGTTTGCGACATCTAGCTTTATTCCAGGGTTTTGACACCAGTTATTCATTTATGATATCTAGCTTTAGCACATGGTTTTAACACCAGTTATTTGTTTGCGACAATTAGTTTTAGCCCATGGTTTTGACACCAGTTATTGGTTTGCAACATCTAGCTTTTGCCCATGGTTTTAACGCCAGTTATTGGTTTGTGACATCTAGCTTTCTCCCAAAGTTTTTTACACCAGTTATTGGTTTGCAAAATCTAGTTTTTGCCCATGGTTTTGACACCAGTTATTTGTTTGCGACATCTAGCATTAGCCCATGGTTTTAACACCAGTTATTGGTTTGCGACATCTAGCATTAGCCCATGGTTTTGACACCACTTCTGTTTGCCACATCTAACTTTAGCCCATGGTTTTGACACCAGTTATTGGTTTGTGACATCAAGCTGTCGCCCATAGTTTTGACACCAGTTATTGGTTTGCAACATGTAGCTTTAGCCCATGATTTTGACATCAGTTATTGGTTTGTGACATCTGGCTTTAGCCCATAGTTTTGACACCAGTTATTGGTTTGCGACATCTAGTTTTAGCCCATTGTTTTGACACCAGTTATTGGTTTGTGACATCTAGCTTTATCCCATAGTTTTACACCAGTTATTCGTTTGCAACATCTAGCTTTAGCCCATGGTTTTGACACCAGTTATTGGTTCATGACATCTAGCTTCAGCCCATGGTTTTTACACCAGTTATTGGTTTTCGACATGTAGGTTTAGCCCATGGTTTTGACACCAGTTATTGGTTCGTGACATCCAGCTTTATCGAATAGTTTTGACACCAGTTATTAGTTTGCGACATCTAGCTTTAGCCCATGGTTTTGATACCAGTTATTGGTTTGCGACATCTGGCTTTAGCCCATAGTTTTGACACCAGTCATTGGTTTTCTACATCTCGCTTTACCCTATGGTTTTGACAACAGTTATTGGTTTATGACATCTAGATTTAGCCCATGGTTTTGACACGGTAATTAGCTTGCAACATATAGTTTTATCCCATTGTTTTGACACCAGTTATAGGTTTGCGACATCTTGCTGTAGCCCAAGCTTTTGACACCAGTTATTGGTTTGTGACATCTATCTTTAGCCCATGGTTTTGACACCAGTTATTGGTTTCTGACAACTAGCTTTAGCCCATAGTTTTGGCACCATTTATTGGTTTGACATCTAGCTTTAGCCCATGGTTTTGACACCAGTTATTGGTTTACGACATCTAGTTTTAGCCCATGGTTTTGACACCAGTTATTGTTTTGTGACATCTAGCTAAAGCCCATGGTTTTGACACCAGTTATTGGTTTGTGACATCTAGCTTTAGCCCATGGTTTTGACACCAGTTATTGGTTTGCAACATTTAACTTTATCACGTGGTTTTGACACTGGTTATTGGTTTGTGACATCTAGATTTAGCCTATGGTTTTGACACCAGTTATTGGTTTATTACATCTAGCTTTAGCCCATGGTTTTGACAGCAGTTATTGGTTTGCAACATCTAGCCATAATCCGTGGTTTTGACACCTGTTATTGGTTTGCAACATCTAGTTTTATCCCATGGTTTTCACACCAGTTATTGGTTTGTGACATCTAGCGTTAGCCCATGGTTTTGACACCAGTTATTTGTTTGCAACATTTAACTTTAGCCCATGGTTTTGACACCAGTTATTGGTTTGCGACATCTAGGTTTAGCCCATGGTTTTGTCACCAGTTATTGGTTTGTGACATCTAGTGTTAGCCCATGGTTTTGACACCGGTTATTTGTTTGCAACATTTAACTTTAGCCCATGGTTTTGACACCAGTTATTGGTTTGCGACATCTAGGTTTAGCCAATGGTTTTGACACCAGTTATTGGTTTGCAACATCTAGTTTTATCCCATGGCTTTGACACCAGTTATTGGTTTGTGACATCTAGCTTTAGCCCATGGTTTTGACACCAGTTATTGGTTTCCGACATATAGGTTTAGCCCATGGCTTTGACACCAGTTATTAGTTTGTGACATCTATCTTTAGCCCATGGTTTTGACACCAGTAATTGGTTTGTGACATCTAGTTTTATCCCATGGTTTTGACATCAGTTATTGGTTTGCAACATCTAGCTTTATCCCATGGCTTTGACACCAGTTATTGGGTTGCAACATCTAGCTTTATCCCATGGCTTTGACACCAGTTATTGGTTTGTGACATCTAGTTTTATCCCATGGTTTTGACATCAGTTATTGGTTTGCAACATCTAGTTTTATCCCATGGTTTTGACATCAGTTATTGGTTTGCAACATCTAGCTTTATCCCATGGTTTTGACACCAGTTTTTGGTTTGCGACATCTAGCTTTATCCCATGGTTTTGACACCAGTTATTGGTTTGCAACGTCTAGGTTTTGCCAATGGTTTTGACACCAGTTATTGGTTTGCGACATCTAGGTTTATCCGATGGTTTTGACACCAGTTATTGGTTTGCGACGTTTAGCTTTAGCCCATGGTTTTGACATCAGGTATTGGTTTGCGACATCAAGCTTTAGCCCATGGTTTTGAGACCAGTTATTGGTTTGCTACATCTAGCTTTAGCCAATGGTTTTGACACCAGTTATTGGTTTATGACATCTAGCTTTAGCCCATTGTTTTGACACCAGTTATTGGTTTATGACATCTAGCTTTAGCCCATTGTTTTGACACCAGTTATTGGTTTGTGACATCTAGTTTTATCCAATGGTTTTGACACCAATTATTGCTTTGCGACTTCTAGCTGTAGCCCATGGTTTTGAAACCAGTTATTGTTTTGCGACGTCTACCTTTAGCCCATGGTTTTCACACCAGTTATTGGTTTGTGACATCTAGCTTTAGCCCATGGTTGTGACGCCAGTTATTGGTTTGTGACATCTAGATTTAGCCCATGATTTTGACAACAGTTATTGGTTTGCAACATCTAGCTTTATGCTAGGGTTTTGACACCAGTTATTGGTTTGTGACATCTACCTTTAGCCCATGGTTTTGTCACCAGTTATTGGTTTGCGACATCTAGCTTGAGCCAATGGTTTTGACACCAATTATTGGTTTGCAATATCTAGCTTTAGCCCACGGTTTTGACACCAGTTATTGGTTTGCAACATCTAGTTTTTTTCCCATGGTTTTGACACCAGTTATTGGATTGTGACATCTAGTTTTAGCCCATGGTTTTGACACTAGTTATTGGTTTGTGACATCTAGCTTTATCCCATGGTTTTGACACCAGTTACTGATTTGTGACATCTAGTTTTAGCCCATGGTTTTGACACCAGTTATTGGTTTTTGACATCTAGCTTTATCCAATGGTTTTGACACCAGTTATTGGTTTGTGACATCTAGCTTTATCCTATGGTTCTGACACCAGTTATTGGTTTGTGACATCTAGCTTTACCCCATGGTTTTGACACCACTTATTGGTTTGTGACATCTAACTTTAGCTCATGGTTTTAGACCAGTTATTGGTTTGCAACATCTAGCTGTAGCCCATGGTTTTGACACCAGTTATTTAATTTGCAACATCTAGCTTTAGCCCATGGTTTTGACACCAGTTATTGGTTTGTGACATCTTGCTGTAGCCCATGGTTTTGACAGAAGTTATTGGTTTGCAATATCTAGCTGTAGCTCATGGTTTTGACACTAGTTATTGGTTTGTGACATCTAGTTTTAGCCATGGTTTTGACACCAGTTATTGGTTTGCAACATCTAGCTTTATCCCATGGTTTTTGACACCAATTATTGGTTTGCAAAATCTAGCTTTAGCCCATGGTTTTGACACCAGTTATTGGTTCGCGATATCTAGCTTTATCCCATGGTTTTGACACTAGTTATTGGTTTGCAACATCTAGCTTTAGCCCATGGTTTTGACACCAGTTGTTGGTTTGCAACATCTAACTTTAGCTTATGGTTTTGACACCAGTTATTGGTTTGCAACATCTTGCTTTAGCCAATGGTTTTGACACCAGTTATTGGTTTGCAACATGTAGTTTTATCCCATGGTTTTGACACTAGTTATTGGTTCGACATCTAGCTGTTGCCCGTGGTTTTGACACCAGTTATTGGTTTGTGACATCTAGCTTTAGCCCATGGTTTTGACACCAGTTATTGGTTTGCGACATCTACCCTTATCCTATGGTTTTGACACCAGTTATTGGTTTGTGACATCTAGCTTTATCTCATTGTTTTGACACCAGTTATTGGTTTGTGACATCTAGCTTTAGCCCATGGTTTTGACACCAGTTATTGGTTTGTGACATCTAGCTTTAGCCCATGGTTTTGACACCAGTTATCGGTTTGTGACATCTACCTTTATCCTATGGTTTTGACACCAGTTATTGGTTTGTAACATCTAGCTTTAGCCCATGGTTTGACACCAGTTATTGGTTTGTGACATCTACTTTTATCCTGTGGTTTTGACACCAGTTATTGGTTTGTGACATCTACCTTTAGCCCATGGTTTTGCCACCAGTTACTGGTGTGCGACATCTAACTGTAGCTCATGGTTTTGACATCAGTTATTGGTTTGTGACATCTAGATTTATCCTATGGTTTTGACACCAGTTATTGGTTTATGACATCTAGCTTTAGCGCATGGTTTTGACACCAGTTTTTGGTTTGCGAAATCTAGCTTTAGCACATGGTTTTGACACAAGTTATTGGTTTGCGACATCTAGGTTTAGCCCATGGTTTTGACACCAGTTATTGGTTTGCGACATCTAGCTGTAGCTCATGGTTTTGACATCAGTTATTGGTTTGTGACATCTAGATTTATCCTATGGTTTTGACACCAGTTATTGGTTTATGACATCTAGCTTTAGCGCATGGTTTTGACACCAGTTTTTGGTTTGCGAAATCTAGCTTTAGCACATGGTTTTGACACAAGTTATTGGTTTGCGACATCTAGGTTTAGCCCATGGTTTTGACACCAGTTATTGGTTTGCGACATCTAGCTTTAGCCCATGGTTTTGACACCAGTTATTGGTTTGCGACATCTATTTTTATCCCATGGTTTTGACACCAGTTATTGGTTTGAATCATCTACCTTTAGCCCATGGTTTTGATGCCAGTTATTTGTTTGCGACAACTAGCTTTATTCCATAGTTTTGACACCAGTTTTTGGTTTACGACATCTTACTGTAGCCCATGGTTTTGATACCAGTTATTGGTTTGTGACAGGCCCTTGTAGAAGATACTGGTATCCTCAGAGGAGTTTATTATGGCACCAAGCTTACCGTCATCTACAAACCTGGTCAGCCATAAACCATTAACTGTTGCTTTGACCTCTGAGATGTAAATGCCACGAAGCAGTGGCCCAAGGCCTGAGCCCTGGGGTACACAGCTTGTGATAGGGCTTTTGGAGGATCTAGAGCAGCTTAACCTAAATTTCCTGTGTTCTATTTTAGAGCCAATTTGCAATGTAATGAGTTATATGTGGGTGGACATTTAGCCGGAATAGTTTATCTATGATACCTGAGTATGACATGGTATTGAATTCCTTTGCATGGTCTAAATGTATAATATGTACTGATTTTCTCTCATCTATTCCTTCAGTAACCTTGTCAAGGAACGAAATGCAGTAATCCAGTAGGTGTGCAACTACTGATTTGAAAAAACAACAAACTGCCTCAGAACACGTCAACACTAGGTGCTTCTTTAATATGAATCCATATCACATAGGTTAAGTGCTTTTGTTCATTACAGTACTTTGAACTTCATTAGAACCTAGCAACATTTACTTCCTGTTTAAATAAAAAAATAATCTCATGTTAAAATCTATCCAATCAAAAAGTAAATACATAAATTATTTGTGTAAAACCCACATTCACTTTCCTGTTACCTGATGAATCATAAAAAAAATGGAAATGTTAAAGCACCTTTTAAAAATTCTGTTCATAGGTTGTAGGTTCATAGCTAAGTACTGTGCTATCTGCCCGAGGGCATCTATAAGCCTAGCCAGAATGTGTTTGCTTTCACCGCCCCCTTAGATTAGTTCCCTGTGCCTCGGTCCAGCAGAGCCATTAGTTCCCTATGCCCCTGTCCAGCAGAGCCACTGCAGTGATGCCCGGGGTAAATTTTCTGTTTCCCATCCACACGTCAAGTTTTCTCTTGAAGAGTGCTAGTGAGGGGCTCTGCCTATTGTAGATTGGAATCCTGTTCCAAAGCATGGGGAGTCTCTGGGACAGGAATCTATCCCTCCAGCATGTCCTATTTATCATTGTGGTGAGATTTAGATCCCTAGAGCATGTGGCTCTTGGGATTTGTTTTTTTTTTAGGTGGAGCATGTCCATCAAGTTTGGGTTTGACATGGTCTTGTATGTCAGGCAGAGATCACCTCTGAGTAAGCAGTATGCAACCTAGTACAGCTGGAGTTTCTTCAGTCGGGCTGCATAGGGCATATGTTTGAGGCCAGTAATCCTCTTGGTGAGGTACTTCTGTGGTGTTTCCAGCTGTTGCAGGTGTTTTGCAAGATACATCCAAAATGGGGCATTGTACTCAATGATGGGTCTAATGAGTGATGAGTAGAGGGGCACAATAACCTCTTTTGTTCTAGATGCGAACCTTTTTTGATTAGGTGGGCCACATAGAAGGATTTTCTAAACACCTTGGCAATATGATTATCAAAGGAGAGATTACTATCTACTTAGGCCCCCAGATCCCTTATTACATTTTCTGTATTTAGGGGACTACCACGTATGTGGTAGTTCGCATGTACTTTGTTTTTTCCAAGGGGGATGACTATGCACTTTTTGGCATTTAGCTTGACGCCATGATTTTGACACCAGGTATCCGTCTCAGTGACACCCTTCTGGAGGATGTCTGTATCAGCTGGAGAGTCAATTATGGCCCTCAGTTTACAGTTGTCTGCGAACTTGGTCAGCCATAGTCCTCCTGTGCTTGCCTGTATCTCTGAGAAGTATATACCGAACAGGAGTAGTCCAGGACTGAGCCCTGGGGGACACCACTTGTAACTGGTTTAGAGTCGGACCTAGAGCCTGCAACTCTCACCGTGTGGGTTCTATCTGTGAGCCAATTGGCAACCCATCTTGTGACATAGGGGTTTATGTTCAGGCTGGTGAGCTTGCCTATAATACCAGAATGGGGAATGGTGTCAAAAGCCTTTGCGAGGTCTAGGTAGGCTGTGTGGACCTCCTTTCCTTCATCTAAAGCAATGGTAACTGTCTCAAAGAAGTCCTCCTGGTTTAGGAGGCATGATTTGCCCTTAACAAAGCCAAACTGGGTAGAGTCCAATGTTTGAAGGTTCTCAATGTCTCTGTTAATGAATTCCATGATGATGCGCTCCATAACCTTGCAGACCAGGCTAGTCAGGCTTATAGGGCGATAGTTCCCTGGGTCCATTGTGGCTCCACCTTTGTGGAGCAGGATAATGGTTGCTGTGCGCCACTCTATGGGTATGTAGCCTGTAGAGAGGCTGAGTTTGAACAGTGTGTTTAGGTGAGGGGTTAGTTCATTTTGGAGCTCATGTAAGACACAGCCTGGGACACCGTCTTGTCCCATTGAAGCTGTATTTTTGGCTTTGGATAGGGCTGTTTTAACCTGTGTGTCAGTGATTGCTGGGGCACTACATTCTTCTGGTATGGTTATGGGCCCTTTAGGGGGTGAGACGGGGGTGAAGTTTTCACTAAACCTGTCTGCCAGAATGTTGCCAATATCGGTCGGTTCAGTGTATTTTGTGCCATTCTGCACTAACTCAGAGCAGGTCTGACAGTTTCCACTTAGGTTCTTGACATAGCTAAAGAACGCTTTGTGGTTATCTTTGGAGTTCTTGGCAATTTTTCTTTCAAAGCTAGCCTTGGATGATTTTATGAGGGATCATAGTTTCTTGCTGATACTAATCAGGGATGTCTTTCCTTCTTGGGATTTTACTCTTTTCTGCACTAGTTTCCTCCTTCTATTGTATAGCTTGTTCATGGCAGGGGTCCACCAGACTGGTTTCCTTTTCTTGGAGGAGTGAGTCTTGGTTTTGCTTGGGATAGCACGATCCATGCATTCTTGCAGGTGCTCATAGAGTGCCTTTGTAAGGGATTCAGCAGCTTGGACAGCATTGTCCTTTAGCATGGGGGCTGTGAACCTTTCCACCTCAGTCTTAAGTAACGTGAAGTTTGCTTTTGAAAGGTTTTTCATGGTGGTCTCCTTGATTGGGGGTAGGGGCGGAAATGTGGATATCCAGAGTGATTAGTCTATGGTCTGATCTAACCAGCGAGGATTTGACCTCTGGTGTAGAACACCGGTCGCCCATGTTGGTGATGACCAGGTCCAATATGCTATCATCTCTGGTGGGGGTGTTGATCAGTTGATCCAGGGTGTTCGAGTTTATAAATTCTAGGAAGCATTGGGCAAGGGAGTTAGTACTTGAGTAGTTCTCCCAGTTAATGTTTTGCTAACTGAAATCACCTAATATTAGGGCATTTGGTAGGACCTTCATATTTTCCAGTGTCTCCAGAAACGCGGAATGGGGGTCCTAGGTCATGGTGGGTGATCTGTAGCAAGCTACAATTTGAATTGCAGTTTTGCCCGTTGTTAGTTGCATATGGATGATCTCTGAGGCATTGTGCTGTGCCACTAACCTGGAGGTGTAGGTATCCTTGATGAATATGGATACACCCCCACCTTTTGTGTTTCGGTCTGGGATCTGTGGCTCATAACCAATGCGTTACTAAAATGTACTTAAAGCACATTATAATTTTACTGTTTTATCATGTGAAATAGAATTAATTGACAAATATTCATTGATGCCAGGTGCTTGGATGGTGTTAAGTAACAACTGCCGATATAAGTCCTGTGTCTGTAGGCTGTTCCCAGCACCCTCCTCTTTCAAACCTGTCTTTTTTTTTGTAAGACAAAAAAAAAATCATACTTTCTAAAACTAATAGATTCAAGGGAGAGTTTACTTAAACCATTGTGTGTTACCCCCTTGTTTTTATAATAAACATTTCACATATATACTTTCCATTTTTCCTACACAGAATACAGGACATGTGGCACAACTCACCAGGTACACCACAACACTAGTGGCACAGTTCTAAGTATCCCTACAAAGGATAGTTCTAGTGAAATTTTCTACTGTTATATTAAGTGTCCATAATAAATCTTCATTTGGAGAAACCACCACATGTTTTTTTACCTTTGATGTTCTTTGATCTTGTAATGTTGAAGAAATTACTCCCTTTTTCAATCTTTTTTAAATTCTTACCCCCTTATATACAAACAGCTCCTTACAGAGGAGAGTGCTGAAAATCAAGACTCTTTGGTTACTCTTATAATAGGGCAGCAACAGATACTGTGGATCAAATGGCCCTGGTGCGTGTATGCATAAGGTTAGTGGTGCCTTGTGACTATGGCTTGATTCTGAGCCATGTACTAATCAGCATACTGAAATGCTGATGACATAAAAAGTCGAGTAATGAAGGCATGACATTGTGCCACAAAAACATAACTCCACCAGCATACTGAAATGCTAACGACATAAACAGTCGAGTAATGAAGGCATGACATTGTGCCACAAAAACATAACTCCACCAGCATACTGAAATGCTAACGACATAAACAGTCGAGTAATGAAGGCATGAAATTGTGCCACAAAAACATAACTCCACCAGCATACTGAAATGCTAACGACATAAACAGTCGAGTAATGAAGGCATGACATTGTGCCACAAAAACATAACTCCACCAGCATACTGAAATGCTAACGACATAAACAGTCGAGTAATGAAGGCATGACATTGTGCCACAAAAACATAACTTCACTAACTGTACCACTAGAGTGGGCTCATGCCTCCCAGGTTCCTGCAAGATCTTTCTCTATTTCCATCCGTTGCTGTTTACTGCTGCATCTTTTCAGGTTTATATGATTTGTCTGTACTTTCTTTTTCAAGTGTTATCTCTGAGCTACGAAAAGGGGCAAGCTTAGGCAACAAAAAGTTTTAGATATTCAAATATAGCAGACAAGAGACACAACTTGCTGTTTTTTGTTTTTTTTTTTTTTGCTATCTCAGCTATGTAATATAATGTACAAACAAAAGCCTAAACTATTACTAGAAATGTTTAGGTTAGAGTTAAGCAGCTAGTTTCATGCTTTAATTTTCAACAGTCTGAACACCACTCATTTCTGATAGAGAGCAGGGATATAAGCATACCTAATACAAATCAATTATGAAACTCAGTAACTCAATATCACTACATTCTTAAAAGTAAAACAGAGGTAATCCAGAGGGCTCTAGAGAAGTCTGGTATCCAACCCGTGACAGGACTAATAAGAAACAGAGTATAAAGGATTAGTCCAGATAAAAATCACTTTAGCTAGCAGATCCAGAAGACTCTCTCTGATACCCTCCCTGTGGGAGGAATAAAGACATCTTGTTGATGTTTCCAGTAGTTTAAAGTTAAGTAGGTAGATGGATGAGTGTTCTTGTTCTAATACATTGTATTCAAGAGATCAGTTATTAAAGCAAACAGTAATGCCCACCAGTGTGTGTGTTGATGTGTAATTAATACCCGCCCATGGGTGTTATGAGGCCTGATGCTGCAGGTGGAAGGCATTTACACTCCAGGATGGGTGTTAATTACACATTAACACACACTATGGAGAGCATTATTGTGCTTAGAAAATGGGCTCTCTGCAAAAACTGTTGTGTTTTATGTACTTATTTTTTAAGTACTATATTATTTTTTATATATTTTTATGTAAAATAGTTCCTCTGCCTAATGTTTCAAACTTACTATAGTATATAACTTAATGGTGTTGGAGGAAGCATTTTACATTAAAAATATATAAAAACATATGTTGAGGTAAGTGGTCGAGAGGCATACCTCTCAACCTCTTAGAACAGGGAATCCAGGCAAAAACATAAATAATGGGGAACAAAGACCCATAAATAGGAACAATTTTTAAATATTGGTTTCACAAACATAGAAAGTTCATAAAAATAACAGGTTTTGCATTAGCATGCATTTTTTGAAGGGAATGTTTTTGTTTTTCTTTCGGCTTTTCCCGGTTAGGGGTTGCCACAGCGGAACACCGGTCTGCTAATGATTGGCAGTAGATTTTTACGGTGCCGAGGTACCAACTCGATGCCCAACCTTCAATGAAGGCACGCCCATTCACACATGTCTTTCGAATGCTACTCGACCACGGGGAGGACATGCAGACTCCACACACAAGGCGCTCCAGCCGAGAATCGAACGGGAGAATCTCTTGCTGTGAGTCGACAATGCTACAGCTGCACCACCTCGGCTTCCTATTTTCTGAAGGGAATGAAGTCTGAAATTCAAATGCCTGTCATTATTTTCTGACTTCAACTCTCAATGCTTTGCCAGCGATTTACCAGAAAACCAAAATTTTATGAAGACCATACCAAAAATATAAGGCAAAAATCTGGATATTCTGCAAAAATCTGTACAGTTAAGAGGTATGTCGAGAGATATGCAGACCTCTTAACTGCTGCTGCCAGGGATCACTTTCACTATTCACTCTCTCTGTCGCTCTCTCATACACACACATACACATGCACACACACACACACACACACACACACACACACACACACACACACACACAATCTCTTCTGCTTTCATACAACTTACATTTACATACACAGTCTTCTGCTTTCATGCATGCATTCACTCACAAATGCAGACAGAAACGCAAACACACTCATACACATGCATGCACACATATACACTTTTTTCTGTTTATTATTTTTTTTACACTCACTAAACAGCAAAAGCGTTGCTTAGTGAGCATAAAATAATGGCAGCCATTATTTTTTTTTTCTGAGCTCCATGGCAGCTTGGTATGTTGTGTGCGGCAGCAGACTCGTTTTTCAGCAGGACTTACTTTTACATTAATACCCTGCTGGGAACATTTGTTCTCCAGTCAGGGTGCTGATATAAAGTTTGCCCATTCTCTAAAGACAGTTACAGACAATGGTGGGAGGGTCCATGGGAGCTAATTGGAGGAAAATCTGGGAGATGGAAAAACAAAAAGTCAGTCCTAAAGCTTGGGTGTCAGTCCCTTATTTGAATATTCCTGAATAACCCATGAGGATTTACCACCTTAGCACCCTGTGGAACCTCATTTTTAGTTAAAAGGTTTTATTTTTATTTTGAACTTCTAACAAACAAAGCATGACAACACACTATGAGCTACAACTACAGAACTATATTTAAGAAAACACTTTTGCCTGAGCTTCATCAGGTCCATCTAATAGAGTGGTTTACACATTGATCATTGAAAATGCCTGGTTGTATGAGACTATCATCAGACTGTATTAGTCTGTTTTGTAACACATGTAAAATGAAAGGCTGTGTCTGCATTAGCAGGGCTAATATTCCTTGGAGCCAAGTATGAAAGCTTTATAACAGAACTTTTTCCAGTCAATATGAGAGGCTGTGCCTACGTTTACTGGGCTCCTTATCATAGGTTCATAGGTGGGTACTAGGCTATCTGCCCAAAGGCATTTATAAGCCTAGCAAGAATGTGTTGGCTTTCGCCGTCCACTTAGATTAGTTCCCTGTGCCTCTGTCCAGCAGAGCGACTGAAGTGATCCCCGAGGTAAAATTTCTGTTTCCCATCTATTCATCAAGGTTTCTTTTGAAGAGTGTTAGCAAGGAGCTCTGCCTAATGTAGATTGGGATCTTGTTCCAAATCATGGAAAGTCCCTGGGACAGGAATCTATCCCGCCAGCACGTCCTATTTATTGTTGTGGTGAGGTTTAGATCCCTATAGCGTGTGGCTCGAGGGGATAAGGTTTTCTTTAGGTGGAGCATATCCATCAATTCTGGGTTGGACATGGCCTTGTATGTCAGGCAGAGATCACCTCTGAGTACGTGGTATGCAACCGAGTACAACTGGAGTTTCTTCAGTGGAGCTGCATAGGGCATCTGTTTGAGGCCATTGATCCTCTCTGTGAGGTACTTCTGTGGTCTTTCCAGCTGTTGCAGGTGTCTTGTAAGTTACATCCCAAATGGGGCATTGTACTCTAAGATGGGTCTGATGAGTGATGAGTAGAGGGGCACAATGACCTCTTTTGATCTGGATGCAAACCCTTTTGTGATTAGGTGGGCCAAGTAGAAGGATTTTCTAACCACTTTGGCAATGTGATTATCAAAGGTAAGATTACTATCTACATGGGTCCCCAGATCCCTTATTACGTCTTCTGTATTTAGGGGACTACCACCTATGTGGTAGTTTGTGGGTACTTTGTTTTTTCCAAAGGGGATAACGATGCACTTTTTGGCATTTAGCTTGAGGCCATGATTTTGACACCATGTATCCATCTCAGTGAGACACTTTTGGAGGATGTGTGTGTCAGCCAATTATAGTCCATAGTTTGCAGTCGTCTGCGAACTTGGTCAGCCATAGTCCTCCTGTGCTTGCCTGTACCTCTGAGAAGTATATGCTGAACAGGACAGGTCCTAGGACTGAGCCCTGGGGAACACCACTTGTAACTGGTTTAGAAACAGACCTAGCTCCTGCAACTCTCACCATGTGGGTTCTATCCGTGAGCCAGTTGGCAACCCATCTTGTGATGTAGGGGGTTTTGTTCAGGCTGATGAGCTTGTCTATAATACCAGAATGGGGAATGGTGTTGAAGGCCTTAGCGAGGTCTAGATAGGCTGTGTGTACCACCTTTCCCTCGTCTATAGCCTTGGTAACTGTCTCAAAGAAGTCCACCAAGTTTAGGAGGCATGATCTGCCCTTAACAAAGCCAAACTGGGTAGGGTCCAGTGTTTGGAGGTTCCCAATATCTCTGTTAATGAGTTCCACGATGATGCACTCCACAGCCTTGCAGACCAAGCTAGTCAGGCTTATAGGGCGATAGTTCCCAGGGTCTGTTGTGGCTCCACCTTTGTGGAGCAGAATAACCGTTGCTGTGTGCCACTCTATGGGTATGTAGCCTGTGGAGAGGCTGAGTTTGAACAATGTGTTTAGGTGAGGGGTTAGTTCATCTTTGAGCTCGTGTAGGACACAGCCTGGGATACCGTCTTGTCCCATTGATGCTGAGTTTTTGGCTTTGGAGAGGGCTATTTTAACCTGAATGTCTGTGATTTCAGGGACTCTACATTCCTCTGGTATGGTTATGGGCCCTTTTGGGGGTGAGAGGGGGATGAAGTTTGCACTGAATCTGTCTACCAGGATGTTGGCAATATCGGTTGGTTCAGTGTATTTTGTGCCATTCTGCACTAACTCTGAGCATATCTGAGCATTGCCACTTAGATTCTTGACATAGCTGAAGAATGCCTTGTGATTATCTTTGGAGTCCTTGTCAATTTTTCTTTCAAAGCTCGCCTTGGATGATTTTATGAGGGATCGTAGTTTCTTGCTGATACTGATCAGGGATGTCTTCCCTTCTTGGGATTTTACTCTTTTCTGTACTAGTTTCCTCCTTCTATTGTATAGCTTGTTTATGGCAGGGGTCCACCAGACTGATTTCCTTTTCTTGGAGGAGTGAGTCTTGGTTTTGCTTGGGATGGCATGATCCATACATTCTTGTAGCTGCCCGTAGAATGCATTAGTAAAGGATTTTGCAGCTTGGACAGTGTTATTCTTCAGCATGGGGGCTTTGAAACTTTCCACCTTGGTCTTAAGTAAAGTGAAGTTTGCTTTTGAAAAGTTTTTCATGGTGGCTTTCTTGTCCAGGGGTGGGGGTAGAATATGTATATCCAAAGTGATTTGTTTATAGTCAGATCTAAGCAGCGAGGGGTTGACCTCTGGTGTGGAACACCGGTCGCCCATGTTGGTGATGACCAGGTCCAATATGTTGTCAACTCTGGTGGGAGTGCTGACCAGTTGAACCAGAACATTTGAGTTTATAAATTCTAGGAAAAGTTGGGCAAGGGAGTTAGTACTTGAGTAGTTAGGGTGTTTGGTAGGACCTTTATGTTTCCTAGTGTTTCCAGAAATGTGGAATGGGGGTCCTGGGACAAGGTGGGTGATCTGCAGCAAGCTACAATTTGAATTGCAGTTTTGCCCATTGTCAGTTGTACGTCGATGATCTCTGAAGCATCATGCTGTGCCACTAACCTGGAGGTGTGGGTATCCTTGATGAATATGGATACACCCCCGCCTTTTGTATTTCGGTTTGGGTTCTGTGGCCGAAATGTATGGTATGAGTTGTAGCCTGGTAGTACCGGGGTGCTCTCTGGAGCCTTAAACCAGGTTTCTGTTACTGCACATATATCGATTTTCTCCATACTGAGGAGTGCCTCAAGTGCATGCATTTTGAGGTTTAGACTTCTGGCATTGAGTAGCATTACCCTCAGTTTTTGGTTACTTGTGCTATTTACGGCAGTGGGTTTGTCTTTTGAGCCTTGCCTAAAAAAGGCACTATGGGGTGGCAAGAGCCTTGGCAAGTATTCGAAAGCCTAAGGGTGACAGGTGCAAGCCATCTCTAGTGAAGCAGCGTGGCTTGTCGAGCATGTCATCCCAGGCAGACAGACACTGGATCCCCTTTGAATGACACCAGAAACTTAGGCAATTGTTGAAATTGAGAATTTTTTCTTTATACCGTGGTATCATTCTTGGCGAGGGCAGGATGCTACTCAGGGTCAGGGGTCATACCAGCCTGGGCTACATGATCAGAGAGCTGACATATACTATAAAATCACCTGACATATACTATAATATCACCTGACATATATTATAAAAGGCTAATATTCTCTTGTATAACAAACAAAGTTTACAGTGTCTGCTTATAACAGGCTTTATAAGAGGCTCATATACATGATTAATGTGACCAGTCCCCATTCATAGGTTCATAGGTGTTTACTAGGCTAATGACCGCAAAGGCCTTTTTAAGCCTAGGCATGCATCCCAAATTTCTGACAAGTTCTGATACCCTTGATAAGTGTAAGCATGGGCCTGGGAGAAGCACCATTTACAGGTTACCTGTGTCCATTAGAGACATAGGTGCCAAACCAGGGATGAATATCTGGTTTCCCAGCCAATTGTCCAAGTTGCACTTGAACTGAGTTAAGGAGGAGCTCTGCTTCACATAGATGGGGAGCCTGTCCATAGATGCAGTAGTCTCTGGGATACATACTTGTCTTTCTAGCAGGTCCTATTTATATCGCAGGCAAGGTTTAAGACTTTAGAATGGGTAATTCTGGTGCTGTTTTTTTTGTGGATATCCAGAAGGTCTGTCGGAGTGGGGTCTGACAATGCCCTGTATGCCAGGCATAGATTTCCCCTCAAAAGTCTGTAGGAGACAGAATGCAGGGGAAGGGCATTGAGGCAGTCTGCATATGACATTTTACTTTCACCCTGTATTCTTTTGGTGAGGAACCTCTGTGGACGTTCCAGTTGTTGGATATGCCTGGTTAGGTACATACAAAAGGGGGCATTGTACTCAATGATAATTCTGATGAATGCCAAATACAGTGGAACAATGATTTCCTTGGACTTTACAAGTTATAAGTTGTGCAACATAGAATGATTTCCTCACCACTGTAGACGCATGATGGTCAAAGGCTAGCGTACTATCTATGTGTGTCCCTAAGTGTCTGACTACTGGGTCAACACTAAGGGTTGTGTTCTCAGCATGTTAGTCACCAGGGATTGGTGAATTCCCAAAGGATACTATTATGTGTTTCTTGGCATTTAGTTTTAGTCCATGGCTCTGATACCAGTTGTTTGTCTGCGTCAGCCCCTCCTGGAGAACATTTGCGTCAGTGTGAGATTCAATGACGGCTCCTAATTTGCAATCATCTGCAAATTTAGTCAGCCAGAGACCACTGACATGGGCTATGACTTCTGAGAAGTAAATGCCAAAAAGGAGCAGTCCAAGGACTGATCCCTGAGGGACTCCACTTGTGACTGGCCTCTTTGTAGAGGTGGACTCCCCAATTCTAACTTCCGTGGACTCCCCAATTCTAACTTCCTGGGTCCTGTCTGTGAGCCACTTTGCTATCCACCAGGTGACATATGGGTTTGTACCGAACTTCTTGAGTTTGTCAACAATGCCCGAATGGAGTATTGTGTCAAATGCCTTGGCCAGGTCAAGGTAGGCAGTCTGAACGATTTTGCCCTCATCCATTCCTTTGGTGACCTTCTCAAAGAAGTCCACCAGGTTGAGTAGGCATGATCTGCCCTTGATGAAACAAAACTGGGTTGGGTCCAGTGTCTGGAGGTTTACTATATCTTTGCTGATCATCTCCATGATAATTGTTTCCATGACTTTACATATAAGACTAGTGAGACTTATGGGTGTGTAGTTTCTAGGGTCTGTAGATAGCCCACCTTTGTTCAGAGGGATGACTGTTGCCTTTCTCCATTCATGAGGCATGAAACCTGTTTGGAGACTACAGTTAAATAGTAATTCCAGAGGCCTTGATAGGTCATGTTTCATGCTATTTAGAAGGCATCCTGGGATATTGTCTGGGCCCACTGATGCAGTGTTCTTGGTCTTAGAGAGATCATTAAGGGACCTGTTCCCTAGTGATAGTAGGGGGAATTATATTTGATGATATTTCCTGAGGGAAGGCTGAGGGGGAGAGAGGGGTAAAGCTGGAGCTGAATTTATCAGCCAGGAGGTTTGCTATGTCTTCTGGCTCAGTATAGGTGGCTCCATTTACAATCATTGTGTACTGCCTTTGAGGTTGTGGACATAACTAAAGAATGCGTTGTGGTTGTCCGTGGCCTGGGAGGCCAAACTTACCTCAAATTTCACTATGGTAGACTTTATTTGTCCTCTGAGTTGTTTGTTTAGTTTAATGAGAGTGATTTTATCCTGCTGGGTGCTGCACCTCCTAATTTTTACCATGATTTTCTTCCTCCTGTTATACAGCCTATTGATTTTGTGATTCTACCAGGGTGGATTGTTTTTTGAGTTACTTCTGTACTTCTTCCTGGTGGGTACTACTGCCACTGTGCAGCTATTAACATGCTTGTACAAGGTTTCTGTGAACACTTCTGCATAGGCAGCAGTGTTCTTAGGGTTTATGAGGGCTTGAAATTTTGCCAGGTTCTCACTTAATAGCAGGAGGTTAACCTTAGAATAGTTCCTGAATATTCCAGGTTTAGCTGGGGTCCAGGTTTTATTTTTACTTCACAAGAGATCATTTTGTGGTCTGACCTTACCAGGGAAGGCATTTTAGTAAGAGAGTGTGCAGCACTCTCCCATATTAGTGAGGACCAGATCCAATATGGTTGCACCCCTGGTTGATGTATTGACTATCTGGTCCAGGGAGTTTGTGTTTACAAAATCCAGGAATCTCTGTGCATGTATGTTTGGTGTTGTATAATATTCCTAGTTAATAGTAGAATAATTCTTCCTACTCTTGATGAAGACAAAGACGATTTTATATGCAGGAGAGGTAGTCACTTATAGCTATACTAAGTGATTCACATTTTTGAAACAATACATGCATCCAGAGAAATAGCATGCAGTAGAACATAAGAAACAGTGCTCATTATTTACAAAGCTCATGGATGTTGAACAACTAGGAGGAGAAAAGTAAAAACTAAGTAAAGTGTGAGACCTCAGAACCACTTTTGTGTGGTCTTTGTGTCCATGGATTAAAAATCCACCAAGTGGAAAACTGCAGAGTATACAAAAACTTTTAATAAACATAAGAATCTCAGATATTCTTTGAGCATAGGCAAATTGTTCCTATGGTGTAAAGAATATAGTAGTGTGGAGTGGTGCCCTGGAACAACAATTTTCATTGTACTGCAGATTATAGAACATTTGTTAAATGCAGGCCTAGCGGCTACAGGATCTATATCTGGTTGCTGTGGGGTAGCTGCTGTGAAAGGTGGATTCTCTTGGTCCCAGACCATGGTTTCTCCAGTCTGGAGTCTTCACTGTCAAGCTTCATTCTGAGTCTAAGAGTTACTATAGCAATAACCCACGCCTGGGTGTGGGTAATGCTGGATTTACCCACGGTTGGCGTGGTTCGCCCTCGGGACCAAACAAAGCCAACCGTGGGTAAATACAGCATTACCCACACCCAGAAGTGGGTTATTGCTATTATACCATGACATTATTTAAGAAAAGAAACTATTACTTTTCTTAAATAATGGCATAGTATAATGCCTGTTTACTGCCCTTCCGCAGATGTCTGGCATCCGGGGCAGTTCTGATGTACTGCGTGCCTGCACAGTACATCAGAGCTGTGGGCAAAACGGAGAAAGCAAGATCTCCGTTGCTTTTTTTTCGCTATGTTAAATGGGTTTAACATGGCGAGACAGTTTTAAAATAAGCAACAGAGATGTCCGTTGTTATTTTAACTGTATCGCTATGTTAAACCCATTTAACATAGCGAAACAATAAAAAGCAATGGAGATCTTGCTTTCTCCGTTGCTTTTTTTTTAAACCTGTCTCGCTATGTTAAATGGGTTTAGCATGAGACAGCTTTAAAATAAGCAATGGAGATCTCCGTTGCTTATTTTAAAGCTGTCTCGCTATGTTAAACCCATTTAACATAGCGAGACAGTAGAGTTATACTAATGGGAAAAAGTCCGGGCGACCGGACCTTTTTCCATTAGTATAACTCGATTTACAATGTGCACGCTGGCCAATCAGCGTGCACGTTTTGGGGGGGTCATGGTATAATAAGGGTTCTTCTGTTCAGATTCTTCATCTCTTCAGGTTCCAGGTGGTGAAGTAAGGGCTCTCTTGTTCAGATTCTTCCTCTCTTCAGGTTCCGGGTGGTAAAGTTAGTGCAAAAGAGGGCTAGATAGCTCTGTGCTCGGCTAGATAAAGGGCTGGAATCTGGGATGGATTAGGTAGAGGGCCAGTTACAAATCTCCTGAGAGAGAAGGTGATGTCATGGGGCCCAGGGTAGGATTAGAAGATGTAATATGCTGATATAATCAGTATAGGAGTGGGCTGTCAATCAAACTGGGAAGCTACAGTTTGACCACTTTTTCTTATCCTTGGCACCAAAAGGAAGCCCAAGTCTCAAATCAGTAGTAGAAAAAAATATCAAATAACTGAAAGTTGCTGTTTAAGTTTGTGCATATCATGAGTTAAAAAAACACTTTCAAACCCATGCTGGTTACTTCTTAGATTTGTACACATCTACATCCAGAGATTACAACACTAATGTGGCTTATTTTCAGTGTCACTAGGTCACCAGATAAACCATGCTGATGTAGATGTAGTGATTTACAAATGTAATTACTTGATTGACTTTTGCATATTAACAGCAGCAACACAGGTTAATTAACAGTTTATGTCCAAATCATGGGTTAGGTGTTTTAGCTGTATAATTTATGGTTTAGTTTCCTGAGTGCAAGCGCACTTTTAATGGAAATACTTGAGTTTAGAAAAGGGTGGTGGTGAGCATCCAGGCTGTCCTGCCAGGTTAACTCCATTTTTTCAAGTATCGTATTTTTGTTTCATTCAAGTGGGCCCACAGTGAGCTTGTCCAAGATGTAGAAGTGGAAACGTCCATGGTCTGGGAAATCACAAGAGTGCTACACTAGTTGGTTTTTGAGGATCTGGAGTCTGATGTCAGACAGGTGGTGTGCTACCCTAATTTTGAATTTGTTTACAGTTTTCCCTATGTAATAACAACTGCAGCCATTACACTCTGCACGACATATCAAAAACAGTGTTGCAATTACCAGAACAAGTGCTGTTGACTTTCTTCCTGCATACTGGGCAAAATAAGTAGTTCTTGTTGCTCATGTATTTGCAGTAAGTGCAAAAAGGGGGGCCACAGGGCTAAGTTCCTCTGTTGTCTCCTCTGGTCTGAATTTGTACTCTACCCAGTCCCTAATGCTCCTGGTTCTCTTAAATACAAAACAAGGATGAGGTCCTAGAAGTTTTTAAAGTTGTTTATCTGTAACCATTACCCAGTTGTCAGCCATGATCATTCTGCTTATTTTATAATCTACTGTATAAGTTCATAGGTTGGTACTAGGCTATCGGCCCTAGGGCCTATAGAAGCCTAGCCATAGCAATTCCCTGGCCATGGTTCTTTTTCTGTTGTCCTCCTGTGGATCCTGGTGTTGGTTTCTGTTGAACCCTAGGAGTCTCCCGGGGGGGGTCCCTCAAAATGGGGTCATCTGCCTCTTTTAAAGTTCTGATGGGGTTGAGAATGGAGTATAGTAATCTACTGCTGTACCCCTTCACCAGGAAGTCCTTGCGTTTGCTGATTGGATTTGTGATGAAATCTCTAAGCTCTTTGGAGACGCATGCAATTCTCATTCCCCGAGATTTTATAACATTTCCCTTTGTGATCTGGGGTTGCCTGCTTTTACTGTGCAGCAGCATATTAACCCTGGTTGGTTTTCTGAACAGGTTGTTGAAGAGGCATTTGTTTTCAGTGCCTTTGGATATGGTTTTATCTAAAAAGTTGACCAAGGTCTTGCTCTGATAGGTCATGAATCTCAGGAAGCTAGTGGAATAAAGTAGAGAACACTACTTTATTTATATGCGTTTCTCTATATAACCTACAGATATTTTTTTACCAAAGACAAACATATTTAAACACATAAACAAAGTGTAATAGCAATAATCAATTCTGGGAGTGTGGCCAGGGCAGAATTTATCCTTTTGTGCATTTCATAGACCAACTATCGCCGTGGTCCAAACCCATCATTAGCAGTAAATACTGCCAATCCACACTGCCAGCATTGATTATTGCTTAATTAATTTGCTAATTGATCACCAGCTACTTCCTAATTACAAAAATATCTAATATATTTCTTAGAGTCTTCTTTTATCACATTTTTATGACAAATATTAGGCTTGCTCCACCTGTTCTGCACAATATTTATTGGATAAACTGCAGGATGGACTGACTTATGCTTGTCAAATTTATTCTAAAATTCAGCCACTGCTTTTTTTTCTATAGTAGATATTTCAGAAGGTTATTCCAGTCATGCTTCTCCCTTTCAGTAAAATAGTACTTCTTCATCTCTCCACTGAACCATCCACCTCGTTTCCTCAAAATGTATCATCCCTTTTTCAATAATCTGTTAATTACTTGAGGAAAATAAGCACTGTTCAGTCTCAGCCTTACTACAGGATATGTACCCAAGGAGTGGCGTACAGTAACTGTGGTCCCTCTCCACAAAGGTGGTGCCTCAACGGATACTGGAAACTATCGCCCCATAAGCCTGACTAGCTTGGTCTGCAAAGCTATGGAAAGGATCATCATGGACCTCATAAATAAAGATATTGGGGACCTACAGACACTGGATCCTACCCAGTTCGGCTTTGTTAAGGGCAGATCCTGCCTCTTAAACCTGGTTGATTTCTTTGAAACAGTCACCAAGGCCATTGACGAGGGGAAGGTGGTCCACACAGCCTACCTGGACCTCGCAAAAGCCTTTGATACAATACCCCACTCGGGCATTATAGATAAGCTCACCAGCTTAAATATAAACCCCTATGTCACTAGATGTGTTGCAAACTGGCTCAAGGACAGAACCCACATGGTTAGAATTGCTGGAGCCATGACAGACTCCAAACCAGTTACAAGTGGCGTCCCACAAGGCTCAGTCCTGGGACCTCTCTTGTTTGGTATATATTTCTCGGAGGTACAGGCCAACACAGAAGGACTGTGGCTGACCAAGTCCACAGATGACTGCAAACTGGGCGCCATAATCGACTCTCCAGCCGACACAAGCATCCTCCAAAAGGGCCTCATAGAAACAGACAACTGGTGCCAGAGCCATGGCCTCAAGCTAAACGCCAAAAAGTATATAGTCATCCCCTTTGGCAAAAACAAAGTGCCCACAAATTACCACATAGGTGGTAATCCATTAAGTACAGAAAAATTAATTAGGGACCTGAGGACCCAAGTTGATAGCAATCTCTCATTTGACAACCATGTGGCCAAAATGGTTAGAAAAACATTTTATATAGCCCACCTAATCATGAAGGGATTCACATCTAGATCAGGGGAGGTCATCGTGCCTCTTTACTCATCCCTCATCAGGCCCATAATTGAGTTACAATGCCCCTTTTGGGATGTACCTTACCAGACACCTGCAGCAACTGGAAAGACCCCAAAAGTACCTCACCAAGAGGATCAAAGGGCTCAAACAGATGCCATATGCTGCCCGGTTAAAGAAACTCCAGCTCTACTCAGTGGCATACCGCCTGTTCAGAGGCGATCTGTGCCTGACGTATAAAGCTATCTCCAACCCGGAATTAATGGACATGCTGCACCTCAGAAAATCCAAATCCCATCGAGCTACACGCTTGAGAGACTTGAACCTCAGCACTGAAATAAATAGGACATGCTGGAGGGACAGATTCATAACCCAGAGGCTCCCTTCACTTTGGAATAAAATCCCAGTTCAGGTTAGGCAGAGTCCCTCATTGACTCTCTTCAAGAGGAATCTTGATGAGTGGATGGGAGATCGTAGGTTTACCCCGGGTATCACTTCTGTGTCACTGTTAGACAGAGGCACAGTATACTAACCTCAAAAAAGGGCATAGCAAAATTAATTTAAAATGGGTGGCGAAAGCCAAACACATTCTGGCTAGGCTTATAAATGCCCTAGGGCAGATAGCCTAGTATGAACCTATGAACCTATGAACTATGCCCCATCAAGATTATAGGAATAGGTCTCCCTTTCAAGTAAGTCAGTTTTGACAGCTGAAATTCAATGTAAGTTGCATATAGTATATAATATACTACAGCCAATTAAGATTTATTTTATTTATTTACCTGATGTGTTTACCGGGAGTGTTCAACTGGACTAGAAGCCCATTTTCAGCAGAGGCTCAGCAAGAAAATCCCCAAGAACAATAAAATATTAAAAAATATACAGCCCAAAAAGTTTACAATACAATAAAGTTCCAAGAGTAATACAAAGGTCCAGAGATGTACAGTTCATCAGATTTCAATACAATAAGACATTTTGATACTGATTAGTAGTTTTACAGAAAAAAAACTAACTGGCAATTGTAAAAAAAAACCACACAAACTGCCGGAAACTCGGATAAATTGGCATGCACACAGCAGCAGTATAAATAAAAATAAACAAAAGTATGCACTCCTTACAAACAGCTGGCTAGAACTTAATAAAAACTCTTTAATGCAGATAAGCGCTTTCATGATATATAGGTAATTGCTTCATCAGATAAAAAAAACAATAAAAGTCGAGCTTTAAATAGATCTCAACAACCAATCAAAGTGCATCATTAAAAACACACCCTCTAAAATTAACCAGATCAAACAGCTGTAGTAATGCAAACGACTATACATAAACACAAAAACATTATCAATGCATAAAAATGCATAAACACATTAACATGTATAAGCTCTAAAAAATTTCCATTCATAATTAAAAGATGTATGTGAAAAAAATAATCACATACAGGCTATCCATGCAGCCTACGTGATTTTAGAATGGGTTTCAAGGGAACATGTTCATTGAGACCTGAACCTTTATTTGCCTGCATTTTCAGGATCCATTCTAACTCAGCTGTCTCAGTCCTATTCCTAATGCCTCCTAACCTAGGAGTCATATAAACACTATCAATCACACAAAACATAAACTTATGAATGGAACATTTTTTTTACATGGCATGTAAAGACAATTTGTATCCGCTACATACACTAGAAACACTGGTATTATTTTTGACAAGATTACAGGTTAAAGCATTCTTACATTAATTGCTAATAACCGCTAAATGCTGTACTCATACAATGCCTTCTTTTACTATGCAAGCAGAAGTATCTACAGAGGCTGTCTCATACTCTAATAGCACATCTATTTAGTTACTCATAATATCACAGGATAGCTTTTCTATGCGGTATTTAACAATACTAGCTTCTGGATGCAATATGGCTACATTATAAAAGATACATTCTTTGTAAGTACATCTGAGACACTACTAGCAATCTTAAAATAACATCAGTTATTGCATTGCTTTCATTTTGAAATTAACAGTATAAAAAAACTGCTTATACATTCAGTGCATGGCTGAGTTGTGGTAATGCATATATAAACTTTCTGCCTCACCATTAGATCAACATAGTCAAAACTTAGTCATTATAAACTGAAAAACAACATTCAGTACTGTTACATTATTTTCAGTCCTTAACTTACATGGTGAGCACACTACTGGGTGGGGGGGTGGGTGCAGGGAGCAGAGCTGCTTCCTTGCATTGTTTGGTTTGCTTTGAAAATGGCACCATTTGTTGAAGTGGTATCTGTAAACCCTTTCTGGTTACCCATTGGCGGGGCTGCTTGAAATCAATGTCATCAGTGATAGAGTGTTGTTGAGTGTGCAACCGGAAAGAGAACTGAGAGAAAAGTTAAAATAAATAAACAATTACAAATGGCTGCTTGTGGAACCACTATCCGGCCGAATATAGAGTGGTAGACACAATTAGTTCTCCCTGTGAACCAAGTCAGTAAAGAAGTATCTCCCTGTTTTAAACCAACTTTTTATCAAATTTATTTTACAAAGCCAGACAGGCTATTTGGTGAGGGTATTTGCCCACTTGTTTCTTTATTTAGAAACAGAAAAAGCCTGATTGAGCTATATATAAATGTTTTTAACTTCTTTAAACAAAGTTCTGGTGTGCAAAACAACAAATATGTTACTAGCCAATAGGGGAGGGGAGTGGGTCCAGTTGTGTGCTCGCCCATGTCCTAGGCTTTATTTTATGTGTTTAATTAAACAGTTGTTAACCTACACTTTGGTAGTTTCTTTGGCTAAACTTTTCCAGCCACAAAGCTCATTTGGTCATGTGAGTGTTTCTGGCATCAGTTTCTTATTGGTTAGGATGCCAGATAATGGAGGTGGGAATGGGACTGAAAACTTTGGTAACTGACACATTATATACTGGGCATCAAAATGAGGATATCAGAGTAAGCTGAAAACTGAGATGGAAGGGAAAATAGTGGAAGAGGTTAACGTAAGTATCTGGAAGGGGTGGTTCAGGAGAAGGGAAATCTGAATAAGGAGGTCAAAGCTAAAATAAGAGGGGTTGCTAACTACCACAAAATGTCAGGGGTAGTGTATAACAGAAGAATGACAATGAATCTTATAAGTATGGTGTACAAAACAGCAGTGTGATTATAGCTTCTGTATACATAGAAACCTGGACAGTGAAGGCAGAACAGCTGACAGAGTGTGAAATAATGGCCATGAAGTGCCAGAGATGATGATAGCATGTGCAGTGTGGACAGTCGAAGAAATAAGAACTCCAGAGAAGTAGCCAAAGGAGCAGCACAGCACAGTAGGTCAAGAAGAACAGATTACTGTGGTTCAGTTGTATGTGCAGGAAAACAGAAGATGATTTTTATAAAAAAGTTTTGTGACAGACAGGAAGAAGACAAGAAGGTTTCTAGCATAGAGGGAAATATTTTGAGAAAACCTGTGCCAGTCAGGACATGACTGTTGAAGAAGGAAGGATTTGAGAGAGGTGACAGTTGGTGCAGCACCCCGATTTATTTATTTTATTTTATTTAACATTTGTTTACGGGGAAAGTCTAACTTGGAACAAATCCAATTTTCAGCAGAGGCCTGGGGAGAAATGCTCTAGACATGTCTTTCAATGAAGAAATGGGAAAAGTGGGGGTGATGAAAAACATGATGCTGTTCAGAGTATTACTTTCTACATTTATACGATTTAACCGTTACTAAAGTAACAAAGAAATGTCTGACATGATAGGAAAAAGCCTACCTTGGATCAAAAAACTGGAAGTTTAGCAGTTTCAGAAGGTCAAGAAGGAAAAGTATATCTTTGTTTGCTGATGACACAAAGGTATGCACCCCTGCTGATGCACTACCAGGTATAGAAAGGATGAAAGAAACTTGACAAAACAGGTGGAATATTCCTTAAACTTAGAGAAACAAAATAATGCAAATTGGAAAGAAAAACCAAAGAAAGGAGTGCGTAGCTGAGGAAAAACAGAAGTGTTAATGAAAGAGGAATGTGACCTGGGATACTTATCAGTTTACTAAATATAAGCCTGCAATATGAAAAAAGTAGCAAGGAATGCCAATACAATGTTATAACACACAGAAGGAGTCATGATCTGTAGAAAGCAAGTTGTTCTTCCTCTGTGTCGGCATTTGGTAAGGCCCCACACAAAATACTGGGTGCAGGTGCAGAGACCTTATCTTTGCAAGACAGTTCAGAAGAGAACAACAATGTGACATGCTATTGCCAGAAGTAATACAATGAGAGACTAGAAAGCTATTTAATATGTATAGTCTTGAAGAAGAAAGTTAGAAATGTTGTTATGATGTAAACTTGCAAGTCTCTCATGAGGAACAAGAGAGTCCAGGTGGGTACTATTATTCCAAAAAAAATGAGATGTACCAAAATAAGAGGACGAGGACTATTTGTAGAGAAATGTGGATGGTTCAGGGGAGGTACGATTGCTTTTACAGAAATATTGGTATTTTTATTAGACAGCCTTCTAGAAGAGTGGCAGAGTCAGAAAAGCAGACAGAGATAAAGGGAAATGGTTGTTGGTTAAGTATGATCTGCATTTTATCAAACAGTTAAGGAAAGTGACAATTTGCACAAGCCAAATAACAAAACCTGTTATCATCATTCTCTGTTTCTTGTTTCAGGTGCTCTTTCTACACAAGATAACCTGCTGAGCCCTGGACAGCTCAAGTCCTTTCGGTTCATTACTGCAGTTAAGAAAGTGGGGTACTTTTTAGAAACATCTTCCATATTATAACCCTATCTTTCACTGAGGCCACTGAACTGCAATAATGACTCAGCCAAAAAAACTGCTCTTGACCAGTCTTAGCAATTTTGTACTTGGCTCATAATACATTCCTAGGGCTTGCCTTATGCAGAGACAGTATAATGCCTCTAAAGTACACAGCAACATAATGTGAGTCAGCATGAGTCAGTGAGACTTGTCTTTATACTGAAGGTATTTTGGTACGGAAACAAAGAAGAATGCCCTTAATTGCCTTTCATTTGCTAGGCAACAGACTGGATACTGACTTGATGATGAAGATACTTATCTAAATGTTTTCTAAAGGCACCAAATCAGAACAATTTACTCAAGTAATTATCCATTTGTTTCAACATCTGATGAGTCAGCTAGTATAAAAATGCTTCCCCAGTTTAGTGACAAAATGTGGTTTAGCAGATTTTTCTGTGACCTCATGTAACAGCAGTACTGATAACTACGGCTTGCTCTTTCCATACAAAGTTTCTTTCCCACTGCTACACATAAAATGCTACTCATCCTTTGCACTGAGTTTTTCTGAGTTTTGTTTTACATTCTGACAGCAATATGCATACAAAGTATAGAACAAGCAGTCCTGTTTTTCTTTGCTGCAGAATTATATTATAGCTGTAACTGAAGGGCAGCTCTTATTGCTTACGGTGAGCATCCCAAAGAAATCAGTTTGGACGTAAAGACACTGAGTAGCTTGGTGTAAAAGGAAATGCCTTAAGAGGTTATAGACTAAGCTGTAATAAGCTATTTACTTTTAACAAAGGTACCTTGTTCAGGGCACAATTCTACCATAAAATTACTAGTCTAAGTAATAAAAGCCATGCACCATGAACATGCTCAGTTATTCTGAGTTTTCAGAAAAATGTTATTAAGTGGTTAACTAGGCAAAACCAAAAAACGGTCAGCACTCCTTATGAGAGATTCATTATAGTCTTTAATATTTCATAATTCAGTATAGTCAACTAGCTCTGTATGTCATCTGAAATTTGTTTGCAGTTTGAGCATTAACATTTTTTATTCATATGTTTATGGTCTGGATGTCATACTACTCTGGTCATTGTTGAACACTCGTGTAGCTTGCCTCAGAGGTCTTCACAGGCCTTCTAAGGTCAGCTGGACTTATTTTAACTCCTGACGTGCTTGTTACATCAAGTTCATTCATCCTCTGTCTTAACATGCACCCCACTGAAAAGTGTCTGCACTCTCTTTGCCTCCCATGGCTCTCCTCCTCAAACTTCATTACACCTTTCTATTTATTCCTTCATGGCATTACCTTTGCTCCTACAGTATCAAGGCTTGCAGAGGTTTCTGAGACATTGGTGGATTTAGATCTCCTTATCACTGCCTCACTATTATTGGTAGAACTGTTTGTTCCTGCAACTATACATCACACCACCACAGACTACATGGTTAATTTATTTTCAGTAATTAAATATTGAATTATCTTTGCTCACTGAACCAACTGTACTTCTGATTTGGACAGCTGCACATTACATTTTTTTAAATGGACCCCTATTTAGCATACCATCAGCTGCCACTGGTGTCTTTCCTGGATCAAAGATGCTGGGAATCACTCCTGCCCCCCCCCCCAAGACTTAGCTGTATTTTTTATCTAAGGGCTTCTGTTAGGTTTTTTTGGCTGGCATTTGTAGTCTCTTTTCCTTAATATTTTAATTGTGTTTTCTTTTGAGGTATGCCGTGTTCATGCCTTATGTATTTCAATTCCGAATCATCTACTTCCCTCCATTTATGAGATATCTGTTTCTGGGTGAAATTATTATCCTTTGGGTGGAACTACTGTCTGTTTTGGCACTTGCACTCATTTGTTTTTCCTGGAGTTTGGGATATTACTGAAATGATGATATTCAATCCTGCTCATTGGTCATTGTCCACTTGTTTGATTGCTGACTTTTAGTCTATATCTCAGCCAGATGAATTAAGAAAATTATTTTCTATTTATTTTGCTTCACCTTTTGTTGTGACACTAAAGCTGTGCTAAAATGCTGTAATTTTTTGATTGCCTTTTAATATCATTTTGCATTTTCTTTTTGCAATGTCTAGCATTTTGAATACTTAAATGTGGCTTTTTTCCTATTTCTTGATTTGGACTTAACTATTTAAGTCACGCTGTACAATTTTGGACAAACCTTGGAAAAAAAAAACTATTATAATTTATTTGCACTAAATAATTTTGTTTCCCAAACACTCTTTTGTTTCCATTCTTTAGAACCTTTCTTTTCTCACTGGTCTGCTGTCATTTTTGCTTAATGACCTTTCATCTGAATTTATAAAGTTTTACCTGCATTTTAGAATTTAGTATAACTATTTACAGTTTTGTTTTTAATCTGTATAAGTTTACCTGCTCAGAAATCCTGGTTTGAAGTCATTGTTACTGTTTTTGCTTTGTATCCTTATGCTGTTTTACCTGCTTCATTGTATTACAGTCAGGTTAGTGTTATATACTATATACAATAGATACAATATACATAGTATCTCATCAGACGCATTGCTGATTATAATGCTGACTTGGGCATATATCTGTCTAAACATATTACTTAAAGTGAGAGTCCTCAGAGAGAGATTCATAACAAAAAAACATCCGTGGCCTCAAAAATCTTAGTAAACAACACAGATTGGCAGCCCTGTCTTTGTATTCAGTCTCTTATTGACTCCTCCATGGAGATCAGTGTCTAGACTTTTGAGCTATGAAAAATCCAACCCTCTTTGACCTCTTATTCCTTCGCAGAACAGGTAATACTTCAAATACCCAGTTAATGAAACTAATCGACAAATAAATTAGACATGCTGGGCATGATTGATTCATATTCCAACATACTCTCACCTCTGGAACAAACTTCTACGATGTGTTTAGCAGAATAGCATCATTGCCACCTTCAATGTAAATCTAAATAACTGAATGGGCAGCCTCACATTTTCCACTGCTTTAAGTTGATTTGTCCTTCTCGAGGCTATGGGGAAACTTCTGAATAGGAGTTTTCTTGGTAGGCTTGTAACGGTCAGCAGACTCATTGTCTAGCAGTTATGTATGAACCTATGAACGTATTAATCAGAATCAAATATACCATACTAGAGTGAAACCTACTATGCCTTTACAATAAAATACAAATGGAAGGTCTACATTAGCAGATGATTTCTACCATTACTAATGTCACGCACTTTTTATCTCTTTTACAATAATGTCTTAACATTTCAGAAGTGTCATTTTGTTCTAGCTCAGTCCTTCCAGTAAGTGTCTTTCTTTATCATAAACTTGGATTTCATCTACCGGTAACTGTGAAATTTTTTATCTGCAACATAGAGGCTGCCATTTACTGATGGCATTTGTCACATGCAACATGCTACAGAATGACAGTTTATTTCAAACTTTCATATCTGTTCTCTGCCAAACAATGGTAGCCCTCCTCTGTTATATAGATGCAAGTCTTACATTTGTGTTCAGTACCTGTTCAAGTCTTAAATCTATCTTTGTTTGGACACTGTTTTGTATATTTCAATAAAAGATGCAAATTACAGTCCTATGTTTTAAAGCATCAAACAATATCATTCCAGACTGATAATGTTCTACTGGTCTTCACAGTACTGAGATGTATTCAAATATATTTTCATTTGTTTTGTTTTTTTTATTTCTTCCTTTTATGCAATTCAAACTGGTCTGATCTGCTTAATAGATTGGGGTCACAATGGTTTTGCAAATTATTTACAATCCTCAGGATTCATTAAAAATTGTGCAGGCCTCACACGAAGCCTGTATGATTACTGTGCATTAGCATGAGGAGCAGCAGCGCTCAGACTATGCATGCTGCTCACTGCGTTTACACACTTCTCCAAGCATCACTTTGGCCAGCAGCAGTGTCAGCGGCCTTGATACGGTGCAGGGAAGCATGAGCAAGACAATGTACACAAAGCTGCTTGTCTGTAGGCAAATGTATTATCCAAGCACATGTGGACGGCCGATATGAAGTGAGGGCAACTGATTAGAAGAAGTTTGATGCAGGGGACATGAAATTGGGAGAATGGACACAGAATACGATGTTAATAGTGCAGACATAAGTATGAGGGGAGGGTAAATGGAGAAAATGTACTTAGTTAATGCATTCAAATGTGATTACATCCCAAGGAAACATTTTCAACAAAAAGACAACCATATTTTTGTAATAATAAATAATCCTGTTTCCAGTTGTTTACCCATGTACATAACTAAAAACTGACATATTAACAATGGATGCAAGAGGGACACAATTAAACATTATAAGAAAGGGGAGTAAATGTGATATTACTGTTGATAACATGCTGAGTTGAGATGACAATTACCAAAGACAGATGCATTAGGGACTATATGCATACACTACAGTTATTGAATATGACATGTATATACAGGGAATGTATGTGTGATAACTGATTGCAGTGCTGAATCCTTCACTTCATCCTATATAAACAAGGAATGAGCCATACAGCTGTTGTGCCATGGACAGCAAAAAGGGATATGTTTTACCATTTTTTATCTGACAGCCATAGACAGGGGGGTATATTTCCTTTACACATGTCTTAGATAAGCATGTGTTTTATATTCATGGACATCATAAACAGTAAAACAATAGCACTCAAAATATGCAAGTGACAAATGACAGCACATCTGTAATGACACTGCATTAGTTCAAGGTCTCCTTTTATAAATGGAGTGCATCGACTAAATGATCACAAGGCATTACAGTGAACACTGCCATAACAGCATGTAAACAACACAAACACACAAGAAACTGTCCAAACACAGACCCAATCACTCTTTATGATTATCTGGTATCATGCCATAGAGGAAAACATATTATATAAATCCTCATGTCCTGTAAAGCTGTACAGTGTAAAGAAAACAATAACAGTAATACACAAATGTTTGCAGGAATTCATGCAGTACAGTGCATTCTTGTTTGGAAGTTAAGTAATGCCTGTGAGCAGTCAATGGCATACTCAACATTTGTATCTTGCCAGACATGAGCATTTGCCAGGACAGATATCAGAAAGATGCATATCAACTTGTTACACCACAAAAATAGGCATACTGCACGTGTCATGATGAACACACTTAATGGGCTTACAGCACTTCCCTATTGGAATTGGCATGGATCCGCTATATTGGAGAATGACGCCTAAAAATGTTGCCCTCTGGTTGTGCCATAAATACTTCCATTGCCTAAGTTACTCCTGTCTAACACAGTTATCTGACAGACAAATGTTACCAGATTCAAACCCCTGCCTATTATACTACACAGTCTACAGAGCTGTTCATAGGTATTTACTAGGCTAATGACCAGAAGGGCCTTTTTAAGCCTAGCCATGCATCCCAAATCTCTGACAAGTTCTTATACCCTTGACAGGTGTAAGCATGAGCCTGTGAGATGAACCATTTACAGGTTACCTGTTTGCATTAGAGACATAGCTGCCAAACCAGGGATGAATTTCCGGTGTCCTATCCAATTGTCCAAGTTGCACTTGACTTGGGTTAGGGAGGAGCTCTGCTTCACATGGATGGGGAGCCTGTTCCATAAATGGGGTAGTCTCTGGGATGCATACATATCTCTCCAGCAGGTCATATTTATATCACAGGCAAGGTTTAAGTCTTTAGAATGGGTAATTATGGTGCTGTTTGTTTTGTGGATATGCAGGAGGTCCATCAGAGTGGGTTCTGACAATGCCCTGTATGCCAGGCATAGATCTTCCCTCAAAAGCCTGTAGGAGACAGAATACAATTGTAGGGCCTTGAGGCAGTCTGCATAGGACATTTTACTTAAGCCCTGTATTCTTTTAGTGAGGAACCTCTGTGAATGTTCCAGTTGTTGGATATGCCTGGTTAGGTACATACCGAAGGAGGCATTATACTCAAGGATAGGTCTGATGAATGCCGAATATAGTGGAACAGTGACTTCCTTGGACTTAGATGCCATACCTTTGTTTATAGGTTGTGCAACATAGAATGATTTTCACACCACTGCAGACACATGATGATCAAAGGTTAGATTACTATGTCTAAGTCTCTGACTACTGGGTCATCTCTAAGGGGTTTGTTGTTAATATCATAGTTACCAGGGATGGATGACTTCCCAAAGGATACTATTATGCATTTCTTGGCATTTAGTTTTAGTCCATGGATCTTCTTTAGTCATGGTTTGTCTGTGGCAGCCCCTCCTGGAGGACATTGTGACAGCTCCTAATTTGCAATCATCTGCAAATTTAGTCAGCCAGAGACCACTGACATTGGCCTTGACTTATGAGAAGTAAATGCCAAAAAGGAGCGGTCCAGTGACTGATCCCAGAGGTACTCCACTTGTGACTGGCCTCTTTATAGAGGTGGACTTCCCAATTCTACCTTCCTGGTTCCTGTCTGTGAGCCACTTGGCTACCCACCGGGTGACATACGGATTTGTACATAACCTCCTGAGTTTGTCAACAATGCCTGACTGAGGTATTGTGTCAAATGCCTTGGCCAGGTCAAAGTAGGCAGTGTGAACGATTTTGCCCACATCCATTGCTTTGGTGACCTTCTCAAAAAGGTCCACCAGGTTGAGTAGCCATGATCTGCCCTTGATGAAACCAGACTGGGTTGGGACTAGTGTCTGGAGGTTTACTATATCTCTATTGATCATCTACATGATAATTCTTTCCATGGCCTTACATATAAGACTAGTGAGACTTATGGGTGTGTAGTTTCCAGGGGTCTGTAGATGGCCCACCATTGTGCAGATTGATGACTGTTGCCTTTTTCTATTCATGAAGCACAAAGCCTGTTTGGAGGCTACAGTTAAATAGTAATTCCAGAGGCCCTGATTTTATGCTATTTAGAAGGCATCCTGGGATATTGTCTGGGCTCATTGATGCAGTGTTATTGGTCTTAGAGAGAGCATTAAGAACCTGTTCCATAGTGATAGTAAGGGGAGTTATATTTGATGATATTTCCTGAGGTAAGGTTGAGGGGGAGAGAGGAGTAATGTTGGAGCTGAATTTATCAGCCAGGAGGTTTGCTATATCATCTGGCTCAGTATAGCTTGCTTCATTTACAATGAGCTCTGCACACAATTGTGTATTGTCTTTCAGACTGCGGACATAGATAAAGAATGCTTTGTGCTTGTCCTTGGCCTGGGAAGCCAAACTTACCTCAAATTTGGCTTTGGTAGACTTTATTTGTCCTCTGAGTTGTTTGTTCAGTTTGTTGAGAGTGCTTTTATCCTGCTGGGTGCTGCAAGTCCTAATTTTTGCCATGATTTTCTTCCTCCTGTTATACATCTGATTGATTTTGTGATTCCACCAGGGTGGCTGTTTTTGGACTAAGTTCTGTACTTCTTCCTGGTAGGTACAGCTGCCTCTATGCAGCTATTAACATGCTTGTACAGGGTTTCTGTGAACAGTTCTGCATAGGCTGAAGTGTTCTCAGGATTTATGGGGGCTTGAGATTTTGCCAGGTTCTCACTTAATACCAGGAGTTTAGCCTTAGAATAGTTCCTGAATATTCCTGGTTTAGCTGGGGGTCCAGGTTTTATTTTACTTCAAAGAAGACCATTCTGTGGTCTGACCTTACCAAGGAAGGCATTACATTAGGGAGTGTGAAGCAGTCTCCCATATTAGTGAGGACCAGATCCAGTATGGTTTCACTCCTGGTTGGTGTATTGACTATGACTGACAGACAGTTTGTGTTTACAAAATCCAGGAATCTCTGTGCATGTACATTTGGTGTCGTATAGAATTCTCAGTTAATAGTGGGATAATTAAAGTCACCCATGAATATGGTATTGGGTTGGATAGTTAGTGTTTCTAATAAGTTTATATACATGGTATGGGTTTCCTCGGTCATAGAGGGGGACCTATAGCTTGCAAGGATGTGGTATTGGATTTTACCTAGCACTGAGCAGCTCAAATACATTGTCCTGTTTGACCAGCCATGAAGTATATTTATTTTTGATGTAAATAGAGACACCTCCCCTGTATGTAGTCCCTGCCTGTGAAATAGCTAGTCTAACTGTATGGAAAGCATTATAACCTTACACTGTTGGTGTGCTCTCCGCAGCTTTAAATCACGTCTCAGTGACCGCACAGACATCAGCATTCTTTAGGGTAAAGAGAGCTTCTAGGGAGTGGAGGTTTTTTTTGTTTAGACTCCTAGCATTGAGCAGTAATACCTTTAGATTTTCTTGATTTTGATTTGCTATGTCAGCAGTACTTTCAGTTTGGCATTTCCTAAAAAAGGCACTATGAGGGAAGACAGTGTTTTATCTAATATTCAAAAGCCTGGAGGAGAGAGGTGCAGACCATCCCTGGCAAAGCAGGGTGGTCTGTTGACCATCTCCTTCCATGCTGGAAAATATTGCAACCCCTTAGAATTACACCAGAAACTAAGCCAATTATTAAATTCAAACATCTTTTTTTCATATTGTGGCATCATCCTTGGAGAAGGTAAAATGCTGCTCAGTGCTAGGCTCATAGCCTGGGACACATTACGAGAGCTCTATGATGTCTGTCTTCATATAGTCTAGGGACGTACACCTCAGGTCATTTACAACCACATGGACTATGACTGAGTCATATTGGTAATTTGTAACTGGTAATTTGTGTACTGATTGCATCTGCCACACAACCTAGCAATGGACCTCATCACAAATAAATTAAATTAATGTGTCAAGTGATAAAGGACATTTGAAGATAATTTGTACAATATGATTTTGTCAGGATGATGACAAGATGGTAACTATGTTAATGTTCACACAATTGTGAGCAGTGCAATATCAATGTTTCTTGGACGTGGAAGCCATTCCTGTTGTTTTGAACAACAACATTGTCCCACAGTTGAAACACACCGTGTAGATATGCTATACAAGTCATTACTGAATACATTCGCTGCAGGAGCACTTACACCATGACATTTGCAGAACATCTGTTCCACTGGCATGATATTACAAAATTATTTTATATTTTTTCTCCAAAGTAAAAAATTGAGAATAATAACTTCATGCAGTGTTGTTTGTGTAATCTCAGTACATTCATAGAATGTTGTACTTTGTTGAAATTGAACAGCAAGCTATGCAAGTCAGCCAACTACCGACATGTGTATGAAAGCCAACTGTCATCCCAAGGCATCATCATTACCAAGGAAACCATTTCTCTGTGAAAAAGTATCATAAATTGTTGTCATAGAAATATCCAGCCATACATGTACACACTAAATAGCTGGGTGACAACATTGTTACGTACCTACACAATCACAGATGTACTGACACAGGTGAATCTAAGGAGTAATGGCTGGATTTAAACAGATATCTAAGATCACAAGGTACAAAACACTGCCTGAATTGCACACACCACATGGGATGTTGTTTTACAGTTGTGGTAGTGCTTCTTTCATAAGTTGACATTCTTCTAAAAAAATATGAAGGGAATTGAAGTGCAGAGTAACTCTACACAGCTACACATACAACATGCATTAGAAGGCTTCTCTACACAGCACAATAGACAAGCACACAGTAGTCAATCGTTGCTGGATTCAAACCTCCTCCCACTGTATGTACGCAGTCTAGACAGCACAGTATCAATTGCCAGCACCACAGGATAACCCATATGACTATTGTGATGTAGTTCATTATTGATAGCATGATGTAAGCATTATGTTTCCAAAACTGAGTATTGTCTGGAGGTAATACAAATTTATAGAGCAGTCCTCTGCCAGTGAAAGTATGTCTCCTAAGTGAAAGTTTACATAAGGGTTGTTGTCACAGACACATTTGTATATGACAGTACACCCAGTCACATTACTGAACCAGTGTTGGATTCCAACTCCTTGCCTATCTAATTATACAATCTGTAGAACACAGAATTAGCCACAAGTGCTGCAGGAGAAGTCTGAGTTGTAAGGGCAGAGTGCACTTTTGACATAATGGCATCATCAATGTGATGCAAAGAAGGTGGTTGTGGTAAAAGTGGTATAAGGGAATGGGGACATCCTCTCCCATGTTAAAATCTTCCCCTGACTGGAAGTTGATACAGCATGTCTGTTCAGGAAGCTATTCACACCCAACACTGAAGCCACACACACAAGTTCCACATTGTGAGATTTGAACCTCCTACGCATGTAGTCATACAATCTAGAGAACAAATACTAACCTCAAGTGCCACAGGAGAAGTCTGATTCTTAAGGCTGGAGAATGCACTTGTGACAGGATGACCTCATTAGTATGTTGCAGAGAATATGTTTGTATTAAAAGTGGGCTAAAGTGCAGAACGAGCTTTGTCTAAAGTTAAATTTATTCTCCTGAGTGGAAGTGGACATAGCACATTTGATGTTGAGTCATTACTTACCTGTCACTAGAACTAAACCCACACACACACACATACACACACACATACACACACACACACACACACACACACATACACACACACACACACACACACACACACACACACACACACACACACACACACACACACACACACACACACATACACACACACACACAAGTTCAGCACTGTGAGAATTGAACCTCCTACTTATCTAGTTATGCAATCTATAGAATACAGTATTAACTGCAAGAGCCACAGGAGAAGTGTGAGTTTAATGATGTGAAAATGCACATTTGTACTTAGTAAAACTTCACTTTTTGGAATATCTAATACTGTGTCTCACAGGTTTTGGGACAAATGCATGTGTGTGGACAAGCCAGCGTAACAATACTGAGCTTATTCCATGTAATAACAGATTTCTCTGCTAAGATCTATATGTTGTCAGTCATGCAGACTGCATTACTGTGAGTGCCATACATCTGTTTCACAGTATGGCATGTCAATGGCAATCACAATTTTTAAAACAGTAGATTATCAAGAAAGCATTCCTGCCAGCTCATTCTGGGATGATTGCTTGGAAATAAGTAAACGTTTATAGTGCCACTTGTCTCATGCGTACACAATGTGCATTGACAACACAAACATACACTACCTAAATAAGGCAGTGCACTTCAGAATAACCCTGATTGATGGCTTGTGTGTGAAAAGGTTACATACCATTGTAACACAGTTGCAAGTGTAACCATTGGAGTGCAGACATACATTAACAGTCTGATTTAATTGAGTCAATATGACTCCAAAATCCAGATACCTTGGCTTCAAAATTCAATAAAGACATATAAAAGTTGTAGAACATAAACAAACAACTATTTGTTGCAAATATTTTTTTTACTCTCTGCCTGTAGCACACCACTGGCAAGCTCACTCATGCTGCTGACAGCAAAGTATTAGCACATGTGTAATCATATATTGAGGTGTTTAAATTAGAATAGGAAATAGCAGTAGTCTATGGTGTTCTGTGATGACCTTTGTGCAAATATGGAGAACACGCATACAACCATGTCCGAATCTGATGGAGTACAGAACGGAGATGTGTTATGGTCATGCTTCAGATGTCATGATTTACACATTTGTCATGATAGTCACAGTTCTTCAATCCTTATATGTATGCCATATGTGTATTATGAAACACATGAGGGGCCATGTATGTTATTGCTGGAGGAAACATGGCTTATGGAAACAGTTTTGAACCAAGAAGGTTTATTTGATGACACATAAGGGTGGGAAGAGGTGGGCAGATGGTGACAGAAATACACATACACTTATACTAAGAGATTAGTTTATAGTTCATTTCTGCACATATTTGTGTTGTGCTATCGTTTGCTTTATTTATCATCATAATTATTCATGCAAGATCTGCTTAAGACAGTGTTCACAAAAGGGAGCAAGCACATTAACAGAGCAGTGAGAAAATGTTTGAGGAAAATGTGCAGCCAGTAGTTACAACCACAGGAGTCATACAAAACATTCAAAAACTCTTTGTCATATATCTGGATTTGAACCTTGACAGTATCAAAAGAAAAATTTGCAGAACTGAGAATTATCTAACCACACCACATAGGAACTCCTACTTCACAAAAGTTCCAAAATGACAAACAGATTACAGAAAAGAAGAATATATATGTTTTATTCTTCATTACCCGCATGACAACTGTATGCTGCACATTCAACTCTTCAGCTTGTTCAAGAGAAGATTAGCCTGACTATACATAGCTAAGCACAGCAGTGGGAAGGGCACCAGAGTAATGTGGCCAAAGGCAAAAACTCACAAGATTTAGCCGTAAGCTGTGTACTTCTATTTATCCCAAGTTGCAGTTGGTGCTCAGCACCAGACATTGTGCAAATGCAGATGAGAAAGACTAATGATACAGAAGGACAATGATACATGGACATGGGGAGAGGGAGGCAGGGACCAAGTAGCTTCTGACAGAAGCAGGATAATGGTGTCTCATAACAATATGTAGGCAACATCTACACATAAAACAGCATACTAAAAACAGTCAGTAACACTTAGTCAATGCCTGAATACAGAGATGGACAGGAAAGTTGGGGGACACCATGTTTGGGAAGAGTTAGAGGACCTCAAACATGCATCCATATCCAGCTTGAGAAGAGTGTGAATCTAGTCTTCACCCTCAAAACTGTCATTACTATCTCCTGTGTCAGTTGCCTGGATCAGTGCCAGACATGGCATCATTTTGGCAGTATGACTCAGGTCCTTTTCAACCCTCTTTCCATAATGCCCTACAACAGTCCTGTCAGCTCCTGATGGGTGACAAAATTGCCGCATCTACTACTGCTGCTCCCAGGGGGTACCACTGCACCAGCAGCCAGAGCAGAGCTGCCTCACTCAGGTGAAGCAGGTAAGGCAGGAGTTGTGGAGGCAATGCTGACAGATTACAACCCAGATGTCCTGGGTGTCTGGGCTGCTTGTGGTGGTGTTGGCAGGCTGAGCCACAGTGGTTATCTACCTTTGTTTGCTGATGGTCATTATTTTCAGCTGCAATGTATTAAAAATTTTATATATATGATCACTACTAAATCCCAAACACACAGAATACCGAACGTAAAAATACCGAGACTGAAATCACGAAAAGCCAGAATGCTGAAACTTCAAAAACGCGAACCTCAGAATACCGAGAGACCAAAATACCAAAAGAAGCATGTTTGATGATCTGCAATGCCACCAGTGTGTTAAAATAATAAAAGTAGAGTCACACCTCTGTAGAAACAAGAATACACCACGATACACCACAATACCCAGCAGTTCTGTCACCGTAAAGTACTATGTACGTAAAACACAAACAATTAAACATGAAAGTGTATGTTGCATGGCATAGCCTGTGAAAGCATTTCCCAACACATGAAAGTCATATAGTGTGCAGTTAACACAAGTAGATATAAAACCATTAGTGGTATGGATCAATAGCAACTTGATATTTACATCCATAATAACCGTGCTATAGCCTGCACTAGTTGTATGCACGTATAGTCTTCCTGATGCTCTAGCACAGCTTGAAAATGGTTATGTCGACTAATCAGTTTCATATGCTTTGGAGAAGGAGGACAGCCTGTGGCAAGTCTCTCCTTCAATGCATCAACACGATTCTGCTCTCTGGACAAAGCAGTCATAAGTACAGATAAGTCAGTAGCCTTAGTACCTAAAATACATTTTAAACGGTGATGCCACGCCTCCACCGAATTTTGAGTACACAGCAGAAATAGCCTATTCAATTCAGACACATTCCAAAATGCTATTGGAAATAATGGAGGAAACCATGTTACTGAATTAGAACTTGTACTAAACTTACATAGGCGTCCTAACACATACCAGTCCGAGAAATATCGTATCAGCTCTGTACCATCATCTGGAAAGGTGTCCTTCAGTAACTGAAATGTAGGAAGCACATCAGACTCTTTTAAAAATGCCAAAGCAACTAAACACTTTACAGCCAATTGAAATGTGTGGGAAGAATTATATAAAGAGGCTAGTCCAAGCTGTCGAACCTTACACCACACATTTTGTCCAAAGTGAAATAAACATCCCTTTGACGTAATATCACTGAAGTTCATCCTTATACTTTTGACAGACGCTACTTCAAAGTCACACAGAATAAATTGCAATGACAGCTCAAACTCATGCAAGGAAAATAAATACAAAATACAGTGCCACATCATATTGTACGCTCGGAGTGATTTTTTTCGACATGAGCAATGGAACACACTTGCTATATGCACCACACTTAACTATGCCATGTATACTATATAATTGTCAACACAGTGAACCCTTGCAAAAGTAAGTCCTGTCCATGAGCCATATAGTTGCAACACTGAGATCATGTAGGTTATTTACTGTAGTAAAGACTATCACAGTATTTCATGATGTAGGATCTGACAGCCGATTCTCAATGAAAGTGCCTGATTGAAACGGGAACATACTCATATCTATTGCTTCTAATGTAAGATTGTGAACATGACTTGCACCTACTTTACACCTTACTCTTCTAATCTGCTGCAGCAGTGCCTTTTTAGTTGGTAAACTAGGAGCACATTGTACAGCGGTGAATGCCATATCATCATCTACCAACATACATGGAGTGTCTCTCGACAATGCTGCTCTATCTTTTAAATTGCCACACACGGAGTATTTCTCTACTTCAAATGGATCTCCGGTATGGTTGTGAGGCATTGTTTTTATTACTTTCTCACCTTCGGAAAGAGACTCAATTACTGTCCTTCCTTTGCAATTCCCAGACCACTTCACTTTACAGCACCAATACTGTCTTTGAGTAGTTTTCTTCTCTAGATGATAGACGTAACCTTGTATAATCAGGACATGTTTGTTTTTTTTGTGATTGCACTCTGGAATATAACTCACCTAGCACGCCAGGCAAATCAGAATGATCATCAGACACTGTGCAAACATTCGCTATTGAACGTTTTCTTAAAGTTGTAGTAATTCTTTTATAGGCAAGGTATGTGTGAATCGTGAACTTGTTCTGCATATCATTGGTATATTCGCGCTTCTATTTTGGTAATGTGTGATTCGTGTTTTTGAAAATTCGACATTCTAGCTTTTCGTGATTTCAGTCTCAGTATTTTTACGTTCGGCATTTTGTGTGTTCGGGATTTAGTAGTGATCCTATATTTATATATATATAGGTTCCCTTTAGAATCTCAAAAAAAAATTCGGAATGCTCAGAATCGCGAAACACCAGAAGCGTGAAATTCAAAATCCCGAAGTTCGGAGCTTCTGGTGTTGCGGTGTATTAATGGATGTAAGTGCAGGTAAGTTTGTATGAGTGTGTAGGTTATGTGCTGTAGTGTATGTTAGTGTGTGTTTTGGTTGTGATGTGTGTGTGCAAGGGGCTGTGAAATGTGTGGGTGTGAGTTGCCTTTGTGTGTGTGTGATTGTGCGGTCTCGGAGTTAGAATATATAAGTAGGGGGTTGTAGGTTAGTTTTGTTTGTGTGTGGAGGACAGTTGTGTGTATGTGAGTGCGTGTATGTAAGTGTCAGGATTTTGAATTTTGCCATTATGGGCATTCGGGTTTGTGGTGTTTTGGCTTTATGATCTCGATATTCTGAAATTCGGTATTTCAGAATTTCGAGATTATAAAGTTAACCCATATGTATATATATATATATATATATATATATATATATATATATATATATATAAATAGGGTGGGTAGAGGCAAAAAAGAAAGAATTAGATCAATAGCATGTCACATTACTTAATTATTTGAACACATAAACCAATATGAGACATACATAAGCACACCTTGGCCACACCCATTTATGATGGAATGCATTAATGTGCCATAAAATCAATAACAATGGCATATGACTAATAGAATCCTATATTTCACTGTGCCATATCAGATATCTACTTTCTAAGGTAATAATTGCATTTATCAAACTGTGATTGTTAATATTATGTGCTATTTCAGTTAACTATCTTCTAAGTAATATCCTGAAAAAATCTAATGTGTGTTTCTGCGTACTGAACCCAAACACAATTAAGCTGATTTACTCACTGCCTAATGTAATGTAATCAACAAGTGTTGTTGGATCAGGCATGCATGTTTGATATAAAAGTTAAGTTATGCCTGCTGAAGATGATACGCAGTTGTTGTTGTTCTTCATCTTTTGGCTTTTCCCGGTTAGGGGTCACCACAGTGGACCTCCAGTCTACTAATGATTGGCAGTAGATTTTTATGGTGCCAAGGTGCCAACTCAATGCCCAACATTCAACAAAGGCATGCCCATTTAAGCATGTCATTTTACTGCCACTCAACCATGGGGAGGACATGCAGACTCCACACAGAAGGCACTCCAGCCGAGAATTGAACGGGAGAACCTCTTGCTGTGAGGCGACAATGCTACCACTGCACCACTGTGGCTTGAAGATGATACACAGTGATGAATTGAAAATACTTTTATGCCTTGCATTTAGACTTGATGCCTACTTACCCTGTGCCTCCCTGAGATGAGTTAGTCACTACTGATGTGTGATGATTTTCTGCTATCTCTGCTGCAGCTGTACAGTAACAAAAAAATTAAATATTTGAAAATATAATGAATAACTGATTTGGCTGGCTAATTAATGCCTTATCATAGACAGGTGGTGGATTAGTATACTTACACAACTGAGGGATGCTTGCAGTATTAAATTCATACTCCCAACAGCTCAGAAGCTCCCAGTTATGCCTCTTCATGTCACTGTGGTGGTGATAATATTGCTTCCCCCTAGTGCATGGGATGCCATTTGCACTAGAGACAGCCATCACCTAGTTATTCTAAACCTTAATCTGAAACTAAGACCTGGTATACTTCCAATGCAGTAGCCTCCAGCTGTATCATTTCATTTGGAGTGCTACAAAAATCCTGGTCTCCTAAAAATCCCACCTTTATGCTCTAAATTGAACACCATCCCTACCATCACTGGTCATGTCTGCAGCAGTCAAGCTAGAAATATGCATCTGCATTGGCACCCAATTCAGATCTCATGTGTAACAGCTTGTGCACAAATATGCACAGCCTTGCTAGCTGCATTTGCACAATTGGAAGCACAGTAATGGCTTGCTAGATGTATGGCAGTGAGTACATCAAGAAGCAGAAAGGGTGTTAAAAACAGCAGTGAGATTTTTCCATAGGTGATGATCAAACTATTGAGACATGTTCCACTGTTAAACACTGATATTCTTTGGGGTGCTGGTTATAATCATATTTTTGGAGGAACAGTGGTATAACTTATGACATACAGGGTGGTTGGAAATTACACACTGGTAAGATTGAGTAGTAACATCTGAGAATAGAACCTAGGAGAAAAAAATGGATAAAATGTTAAACTTTGGTCATTAACAGTGACTGCCACATGAGAACTTACTTTTTAACATGGTAATTAGTATATAATAATTTAAGACTAAATTGAGAAATACTTAAGAGATGCCTGTATGTCTGTGACTTTAGTTATGGAACTGCATTTCTATGTAAAAGGCAGTGTCTGTATTTGTAAATACAATTCAGATGTATGTGGTTGCATAATCTGAGTAAGACATGGGTTAGGTTACATACATACTTCACAACACATACTATCATAAACACATACTTATGATATGTGAGAACTCAATAATTAGAACACAAATATTGTTCACATGATACATATGCATGCATTCTACATTATTTATCATCACTGTCATGTTTAAAATACTTTACACACATTCTGTTGGGTTTCTATAGCAAATAGTAATGATACATATGTTGTAACAAACATAGTTATGACATGAATTTATTGTGACATTCCTTGTCAAAATGTTGTGACAAATGGCATTTTGAACTGTTCTAAAAAAGTATCTGTCAACTGGATTCAAACCCTGTATCAGCTGCCCTCCTTCTTTAAGCCCACTTCACTTACATCCTCTATCACAGGGATAGTTTCACTTTTTTCTTAGAAAGTAAACTGTGTTTGCACATTGCCAAGCAAAGTACAATTGCAAAAGCATTAAAAAACACAGGAAAACATTAAACAAAAATTACATCAATCAAATGATATATCTAGCAATCACTAGAGCAAGAAGTGCATTATCGTTAAACAATCTTCCTCCTCACATCTTACCACACCGGGACTTTAATTTCTGGCACATATTTTCAGGACTGTAGGTAATGAGAAAAGGGGACAGACAGAATGCATTTTGTTAGCAATAATTAAAATACTTGAGTTTCAAACAACACAGTGATATAGCAAAATATGTACAAATATGTATTCATAGCCCCTCTTTAAAATTATGACTTAACTAGATTTGAACATTGCATAATTATCTTCTTTCTCTAACCTCCCATTACCTGACAGGTGCATTTTTTCACTGTCCAGAGTTCTGATGTCCGTTCACTGGCACCTGGCTGTTTGCCTATAGAAGGCGGCCCAAAATGAAAATTTTCATTTTTTTCCCTTAGGAAGTGAACTACAATTCGCTACTAGGAACCACTGCCAGTCCAGAGTGTGTGATGCCAAATGGTGTGCAAATGATGATGAAAAAACAGAATTACTGACATAGAGGAAACATTATGAAACAAGTAGTTAAAATAACAGTTCTGATATTTCCTCAACATTCCTGTCTTGTAACATGAACACATGCTCCTTAAACATAATTGTGTTCACAGGACCATCATCATATCAGGTTAGTACCCCAGGACAGCAGAACATTACAAAGACACACTTGGCATTCTGATCAGTATGTGCCACACAAACATATGGTGAAGATAAAAATTAAGTTATATACTCAAGATGTGAAATGGTATCAGATGACATTATAGGAGCAACAGAATTAAGTTCTGAACTTTATCCTGTCAAACTTGCAGTTAGATGCATGGATGGCTGTGATACTGGCACCAAGGAAAATAATCTTTCCTTACACAATATAAAATAATATAAAATATAAAATATCTCCTTTATTTCTATTTATTTTGTGAATATCATTCTCTTATTCTATGCTTTCCTAACAAGACTGCTATGCAATTTGCCTTGCATTTGATATATGCTTCAGTGAGTAATCTACTTCCTTAGAATTGCAGATCCATTGTACACAGAGGAAGAAACTGTGATCCCAAACAATTCATATAATTTCTAGGAGTGTTGCTCTCCCAAGTCAGTCAGTGTAATCAGAAACTTTCTTGTAAATGCCTTATCCCTGACACACCCTCAGTAAGTGTACACCAAGGAGGACTGACTGTGAAAACCTGATTGTTACTACAGTCAGACTAATCATTCACATGTGCAAGCACTTAACAGGTAGCACTTCCCAGTGCTTGTCCTTGCAGAGGTAGGGTATGTGCATGCAATTGTGTAGGTCCTTGCACTATGATTACATTCCCTGCACTTAGTTCAGATTTTGGAATTCATGAATGCTAGTAAAGTCATATCTCATTTTGCATTCTCACAGTGCTGGGAGGGCTGAATCTGCCTTATAGGAAGATAATCATGTAGGTAAAGAACTTGTCATAATAAGGGAGACTGTGTACAGAGAAGCTTGATACTGCTACTTGCTTTAAAAACTTGTTGACACTTTTATTACTGACTTGCTGTGAAGGTTGGCTGTTGTTATATAGAAATAGAGGTATTTTAACTTATTTATATAGTGCATTTTACAATACATGTATTGCTATATTGTCTGCATTACTCTCAGTAGCTGTTGGCATCGGTACATATATCACAGTTATTTCTTGACCTAGCAGAATTTTTCCACGTAATGCTGGCATTTTAATGGGAATTTCAGACTTGAATGCTGACCACTCTGTCTAGAAGACTATTGTATTACTTATTATCAAGATCATGGGTTTCTGTATTATTAGTGCAGACAGTTATGTTAAGGATCTGATGCCTACCTGGCTGCCCTCCATGGAAGTGGATATCACACCAAAAATTGTTAACCTTTTTTCCTTGACAGGTGTGCACCATTTTGTTAATGCCACAATTTACTACAGAGTGAAAGAAAAGCTTGCCCTGCTATGAATTTATTATCAAGTTCTTTCTTTCTTTTGCTGTGGAGGGGGGATGTATATTAAGTTCTGTGCACTTATATGGAGCCTACCTTTTTCAAGTATTTTGCTTATGATGGATGGATTCACTCATAAATATTTTCTGAGTTTAAAAATCAGTTTTGTTTTACTTATGTGTTTTTTTCTTTCCTGTTATGTTTCCTCTCATACAGTGCTATGGCACCCAAGACATCTGCATCTCATAAACTGCCATATACTGACACTGAGAATGATGTGATCATTCAGGCATTATATTGTCAAGGATCATTTCTGTTAAAGAGAGGCACAGGAGACAAGTCCTCCTGTGACTGTATCTAGGAGCAGGTGGTCAGTAATGTGAATGCCATGGGAGGGCATAGACATATATATTCCAAAATAAGACATAGGGTCAGTGATATGATCACAGTGTCCATGATAAGATCACAGCAATTGCCTGTGAATGCATGGCTATGGGAATGGTCCTCCTACCAAGCCACCACTGACTGAAACAGAGTTTCTGTCCATTGTAGAGATCCAGACAGCTCATTACATGGTTCACACAGAATTCTTGATGTTGGGGCTGACATGAAAAACAACCCAAGTCTGTTTCATGCAGAACTCACATGTATGCTATATAATTCAAGAATTGTCATTGTATATAGCTAGATTTATGGGTGGGATAGAAGAAAGATTGAGGGACAGGGTGAAGGAGGGGGGAATTGGGGGTCCAGTGAATAGTGAAGATTTGTATGAGATGTGTCTTATTCTGCAGCTGTAAAGGCAATCATTTTCAATTTCTTCTGTCAATTACTTTGTGATGCTTATCATCCATGTTTCATCTCACTTTTTTATATCTAGGCATAACTGTGTCATTATTGTATGACCACCTGCACATGATAAGCACACTTTCTGTATTCTTATTAAAGTACAAAAGGTAGATGTATGTGTAACTGAAAGTTATTTGATTTAATTCCATTAGCATCTGATAATTTTTAATATACTTTTCACATAACATAGGTTTGATCATTGTTTATTCTAGTTCTCTTTTTTGCGTGTATGTTAGTTACTTGTTTTCATAGGTGATCTTGCCAGTGGTGCTGTGGAACTCCTACCACCTGATGTCAAAATATCAGTAACCTCTGATAATGGTGGTGATGAAGACTGGAGATGCACAGTCAGGGGTGCATTGGATCAGCCTGACACTGAGGTATGCCACCAACATCTCCTGCCCCTATTTTGGATACAGTCAGTATGCCTACATATAGCCATGACATAAAGACCTCAGACATAGGTTGAGGGGGACACAGTTATCGGGGAAGTGTGGTTACTCCAGTTGCAGAACTGATCGACTCTTCCCATAGTCATCTTGAGGGCAAGGTGCTACACAGGTTGCTTGGTAGAGGCACATGGAAGAGGTCTGCATACACCCTCCTCATGATGTTGGTGTGTCAGTAGGTGCCATATGATGTGTGTGTAGGGCCATCACATAGGCACAGACACATTCCACCAGAACCTCAGAAGAGATGGCATGAGTACTAAATGGTATGCATTCTGATGTGCGGGATTGCCTAAACCATGTGGCTGACTTGGACAGGATGAATGACACACTGATTGAGCAGTATCTGTAATGAAACATCTGCTGGGGGAGGGTGAGCATCCATGTGGTGGTATAGCCAATACATCATCTGGTGTTAGTTGATGTGGCCATGCAAGATCCTTCTGCCATAGTGGCACTACTTCCACTGCTCCATCAGTGACTGTGGTGTCCACACCCAGACATGGGGGACCACATGGTCATGGGCTTGGACATAGTTGTGATGACAGCTCATCCAGCAGATGCTTTGCATGTTCATGTAGCACCACAAACCACCAATTCTAGCCAGGCCATAGAAATAACAGTACATCTCCTGACATAGGTAGTTATCTGGCACAATTATGCTGAACTGACTAGTCTACCATACATGGCTCACACCTGTACAAGATGCCAGGACATAGTGCCAGCACAGTGCTTGACTGTGTTCACACAGACTCGTGAACATATTTAACAAATACTTACCCATACCACACACACACACACACATACACACACACACTATTTATCTAAGTAGTGCTGTTGACTGCTATACATATATTGCTACTGGCCCTGCAAACTGGATACTGAATGAATAAACATTTGTTTTACTTACACACACCCACTTTCTTGGTGCCAGACTTGCCCTCCTGTCCACCCCCACACCTATGCAAGTGATGATGATTGTGCCCTGGCTTTTGCACATTTCTATGTAATTTTGGTTTGCATGTATGTCTAATGCACAGAGTAGATGCCTATGCTTGTTTACTCAGAACCTTACTTTAATGTAAATGCATTGCAGAATAAATGCTTTCAATCATAGTTCATAATCCGTTCTGAATGATTGCTTCTGTAATTGTTGACCTTCACTGTATTTCTGTTACTCTTTTCACTCATACAGTCAAAGCAGATGTTTAAGTATTGCTTACTATTATGATTGTGCAAATGATGCTAATGTTAACCTACTCACTGGTTTATATACAGTAGCTAAATGAAATCCTTGATGCACATTATTGGGCAAAATCCATAGATGTATATTGCAAACATCATTCATATGCTATTACTGATATTACTCTACACCTGGGACATGTATCACCTTAAAGACGTATGAGGATTTGCATAAGAGTATTACTTTTCCTATATAGTTTCCAGACTTACCTTGGTAATAATGTGGATGCAAAATGTCTCCTTGGGGGGGGGTTGCCTGTGTCTGATACTAACAGAGTACAACTATTGCCTGGTTATGCAACAGTTGTGCAGTTTGGCAGGCATCAAGTGTAATAATTGTATGTGCTGAGTCAGTTATTCTTTCACTAAGGTATTCAGAGTGTATGTGTGCAATCCATTGCCTTTTAGCCAGAGCCATGGCAAATTGTACATTCCTATGTCTGTCCTTAGACTCCTCATCTGTATTTGCTGGAGTTGCTGGCCATACATTTGATACTGTAGACATGCTACTAGTTGTTGTTGAAGTTGTTTCCTGAGAATGATATGGTGCAACATGGAACAGACAGTGAGTATCTCGGCAGATGTTACTGGGTCATACTGCAGGTCACCTCCTGACATGTCTAGACACCACAACCTTGATTTGAGCAAGCTGAATACACATTCTATGATATTCTACTTTGAGCATGAGTACCACTGTATTCTTGCTCTTTGGTGTTGTATGGGTTTCTCGTAGGTGTCATGAACCAGTACCAGTGCATAACCTGTATCCCCACTAGATGCCCTTGTGGAAAGTCACCCCTAGCAAACCTTGTGTACATATGTGCGAGTCATGAAAACTTCCTTGATTACCTGCACAACTATTGTACATGATCCCTTGGGCATTACTGACAACCTGACAGTTTATAGAGTGCTGCCTTTCCTGTTAATGCACCTCTTCCCATGCTCCATGTTATTTCTAAGTATAATTGAGGCTGTAATCCAAAGAGTTTTGAATTTTAGGGCAAATGACTACACTGGGTATACACAATTGCTTTATATGTTCCTGAATAGCCCCATAATGTTGGATTGGTTAATTAGCATGTAGCACAGCTACTTAGGCTATCATTAGCATATTGTACCATTTACCTTTGTTTTGCAGCACTACACTAAGTGTAGATCCATTTAATGAATACAACATATCCCGCTATTACATGCATAGTAGACCACGCTGCCTGCACGATAGCTGCACTTAGTGTAGCTGTTCATGAATCTGGACCCTAGTCTTTAAAACATTTTAAAGCAAGCTTCTCTGGTACTAGTAAGCTGCATAACAAGATATCCATTTTGATGTGCCTTTACGTTAAGAAATTCTAAACTCTTCTTTTCATTTTCACTTTCAGCACTATTGACCCCAGATTCAAGTTTTTGCAGATATACTTTGTTAATAAAATAGTAGCAGGTTACATTATCAAGTACCACATAATCAAAAACAGTATTATTGGATACACATCACTGAAATGCAGCAAATTAAAAAAAAACACATTCTTAAGAAGAACGATTCAGTGAAAATTAACAAAACATAAACATACACAAAACTGCAAATACAATTTCTGGTAAAGCACCCAGGCTTCTTCACTATCACAAGGACAATGCCCCAGCACCTGTAGCTATAGATCTGACTTCAGACCTAATACACCACCTCTGGAAGAATATGAAGGATGCTTCACTGACTTAGAGAAATTATGTATCCAACATAATGCAAACATTGTGTGTAATTTCATATAACCTGCAACAATTGGGGCAAGTACATTTCCAACAATAAATACATCCACTGCCTTTTTTATTTTACTACAGTTAGAGTAAATTACTTTATACACATGCACACATTCAGCAGTGGGGCAGTGAAGGATTTGACCCTATTTTAGATACATATTAATACCATTTGGAAGTAGAGTGGGAAAGTGGAGAACTTGAGCTTTGCAGGACCCATGTTAAGGCTTGTTTTGGACTTTCACAGATTCGAGTTTTGATAAAATGTATTGACTGAGCAATTGTTTGCTAAACTTCAGCTCAACTGTTTTACATATAACTATATATATATACAAGACCTTTTTGCAAGATTATTTCCATTGTTCCAAGGTTGTCCTCTCACTTTTAATAGAAACAGTAGTCACAGCATAAGACAGGCAAATCTACAGAGATTTAGATGATCTGCTATTTAATATATGGTAGGTGTGGTATTTGGACTAAACAGTGAGGCATGCTTTATAACATGGCAATGGCAACCTGAATATTCATGTTGTGGGATGCAGTGTGGTATGCTGCTCTACATTATATGCAGTGCTGAAGAGAGTGTTTTTATTAGATGAAACTTTTAGCTCACTATCAAATAAAAGGACTGAACTTTTCAATTCATTTCACTTCAGGAGACAGAGTTGTGCCAAGATCGCAGTACTGAAAAAAACAAGATTTATGCAGGTTACTATTATTAATCTATTTTTGACTGGCCACATTAAATGTAACGTCAGATGTATTTCATTCTATTTCATTAGCTAGTTCTGAAGTTTCATAAGGGAAGGGGGTAAGATAGGGATGACAAAGTCCGTCTGTCATCATCCATTGTAAAGCTTTACTATATATTTCTCTCATTGATTATGAGGTGAGGGGGTGGGAAAACAGGAGTTAAAGGTGATTTCAGGAATACCATGTGTGTGGATATGAGTCATTACAAAGGATAAGGGAAAACTTTGGACAATTTTGCATGATTAGTAGAGAAGCACTGCCTTTAAAAATCTGTATAATCCTAAAGGTACATGAATGGTTACTGTGGTCATTTTTAAAATGATAGGAATAACTTACTTGAACAATGGGTATCTAATATTTCAAAACAGGGCATTACTTGCCTCAGCCAGTATTAAGGTTTATCAGGCAAGCTTTTTTTCAGCTTATTGTGCTGGAGACTAAAGATATATATATATATATATATATATATATATATATATATATATATATGTCATAATAGTGCAGACCACTTTTTAAACCTAGCTGGGATACTGAGAGCAGTCCAAAGAAAACTGCATCTGAAGTTTGAGGCATTTCATTTCCTCTGTTGGGCAACATGATGCCTCAGTGTTAAGACATCCTTCATACCTCCAGGGTCTAGGGCTTAGTCTTATCTTCTGATCACTGTCTATGTTTAGTTTGCAGGTACTTCCCATGTTATCATGGGATTTACTTGGGCATTATAATTACTTCCTACTTACCAAATACATACTGCTTAACTAGTTACTATGAAATGTCCATGTGTACCATTTTTATCCCTTTGTTTGTGGCCTGACTCATTGATGAAAAGGGTCTTTGATGAATGGTTCATTTACGTGGTTACCAAATGCATAAATTGATAAAAAAAGTTTTAAACAGAAACCTATTTTTAATGCCACACTAAGTAGTGATTTGGGCCTTGAACATATTTTTATTTTTATTTGGGCTGGACAGGATGTTGTGAGGAAGGTAGCTTTCTAATAGGTAGTAAGAACATAAGGGTACAGCCATCAAATGGGAGCCTATGTAATTAATTTTCTTCCATACAGTATATATAATGCTGCGGTAGCGTTGTCGCCTCACAGTAAGACGTTGTCCTGTTCGATTCTCAGCTAAAGCATCTTCTGTGTGGAGACATGCATGAGTGGGCGTACCTTCGTTGAAGGTTGTACGTCAGGGCTGGCAACTCGGTACGTAAAAATCTACTGCCAATCATTAGCGGACTGGAGTTCCGCTGTGGCAACCCCAACCGGGAAAAGCTGAAAGATACAACAACAATAGTATATATAATCTATATGAGTTAGAAAAAGTTTCATCTCCAGTTGAGGGACATCTGGATAAACTGGAATAAAGATCTGTCAGAGGTGTATTGGTAGAACCACTAAACTGGGATGATGGTTTACACACAGGTAAGTCCTCTGGGTTTGACACAATTTTAGAATTAAGAAATAAATGGAAGGCTTCTAAAGTTGAAGTGTCTTTGATTTTATTTCTTAAAGGCAATAAGGAAGGTACAGGGTTAGAGCCTTTATTTGTTTCTATACACCTAGGAGGCTTAAATAAGACTCCTTCATACAGGATTCCATTGTTTACCTGTACATAGTTATATTTTTGGTAGTTTTACATTTTTTCATATACTGCTATAAACATTTTTGTTTGCACTACATTTTATAATATTTTCTTATTAAAGTTTGCTCAATTAGACTTTGCATTGGAGGTCCTCTGCAAATTAACAGCAATAATGATAACTACAAGTATAGAAAAAGTCTTGGCAGAGTTTTATACTTCTAAAATGGAGTGTCTACCCTATTGCTGTATTTTAAAGTTTTCTCTAACAAATCTTCCAGCCTCAGCACTCCACCCCTCACCATTTACTCTTTCAATGGTACAATTATTGAACCCACCAATCAGACTAAGCTCCTAGGTGTTACTGTAGATGATACACTAAAATTTGTTAAACGTATCTACCTTACAATTAAAAAAGTCCACTCCAAGCTTGGAGCTCTCTACATAGTTAAAGCTTGCCTTACTCAGAAAACTAGGCTTGCCACTGCAAGATCTCACTTGCTATCCACCCTCCTGTACTGCTCTCAAATCTTTACCAACCTATCCAAAACTGACCTTAATAGTCCTGTTATAACAAAATAGCTAAGCTTGCCACCAATCAACCTAAAAAAACCTACCACTGTACAGCTCTTCGACTACTCAACTGGCTAGGACTTCCCAACCTGCTAGCACTAAAGCAACTTTCTTTTGTCCATAAAATCATATACAACCTTTCAGACTGCACTGCTCTTTCAAACCTAGTCCAACTAAACTCTGACTGTAGGCTCCTTAGGCCATCCAACAAACTAATGTTAAAAGTGACCCAGTCTCACATCTATCATGACAACTCCCTCTACTACTATAAAATAGCCAAGGACTAGAACAATCTACCACAGCACATCCAAAAAAATCCCAAATCTGTCCACATTTAAAACTACCCTGATGGATTATTTAAATACTAACTGGATTTTCATAGGTTCATAGGTTCATAGGTTCATACTAGGCTATCTGCCCTAGGGCATTTATAAGCCTAGCCAGAGTGTGTTTGGCTTTCGCCACCCTTTTTAAATTAATTTTGCTATGCCTTTTTTGAGGTTAGTATACTGTGCCTCTGTCTAACAGTGACACAGAAGTGATAGCTGGGGTAAACCTATGATCTCCCATCCACTCATCAAGATTCCTCTTGAAGAGAGTCAATGTGGGACTCTGCCTAACCTGGACTGGGATTTTATTCCAGAGTGAAGGGAGCCTCTGGGTTATGAATCTGTCCCTCCAGCATGTCCTATTTATTTCAGTGCTGAGGCTCAGGTCTCTCGAGCGCATAGCTCGATGGGATTTGGATTTTCTGAGGTGCAGCATGTCCATTAATTCCGGGTTGGACATGGCTTTATACGTCAGGCACAGATCGCCTCTGAGCAGGCGGTATGCCACTGAGTAGAGCTGGAGTTTCTTTAACCAGGCAGCATATGGCATCTGTTTGAGCCCTTTGATCCTCTTGGTGAGGTACTTTTGGGGTCTTTCCAGTTGCTGCAGGTGTCTGGTAAGGTACATCCCAAAAGGGGCATTGTACTCAATTATGGGCCTGATGAGGGATGAGTAAAGAGGCATGATGACCTCCCCTGATCTAGATTTGAATCCCTTCATGATTAGGTGGGCTATATAAAATGTTTTTCTAACCAATTTTGCCACGTGGTTGTCAAATGTGAGATTGCTATCAACTTGGGTCCCCAGGTCCCTAATGTCTTCTTCTGTACTTAATGGATTACCACCTATGTGGTAATTTGTGGGCACTTTGTTTTTGCCAAAGGGGATGACTATACACTTTTTGGCATTTAGCTTGAGGCCATGGCTCTGGCACTAGTTGTCTGTTTCTATGAGGCCCTTTTGGAGGATGCTTGTATCGGCTGGAGAGTTGATTATGGCGCCCAGTTTGCAGTCATCTGCGAACTTGGTCAGCCACAGTCCTTCCGTGTTGGCCTGTACCGCCGAGAAATATATACCGAACAAGAGAGGTCCCAGGACTGAGCCTTGTGTGATGCCACTTGTAACTGGTTTGGAGTCTGACATGGCTCCAGCAATTCTAACCATGTTGGTTCTGTCCTTGAGCCAGTTTGCAACCCATCTAGTGACATAGGGGTTTATATTTAAGCTGGTGAGCTTATCTATAATGTCTGAGTGGAGTATTGTATCTAAGGCTTTTGCGAGGTCCAGGTAGGCTGTGTGGACCACCTTCCCCTCGTCAATGGCCTTGGTGACTGTTTCAAAGAAATCGACCAGGTTTAAGAGGCAGGATCTGCCCTTAACAAAGCCAAACTGGGTAGGATCCAGTGGCTGTAGGTCTCCAATATCTTTATTTATGAGGTCCATGATGATCCTTTCCATAGCTTTGCAGACCAAGCTAGTCAGGCTTATGGGACGATAGTTTCCAGGATCCGTTGAGGCACCACCTTTGTGGAGAGGGACCACTGTTGCTGTACGCCACTCTTTGGGTACATATCCTGTATAAGGCTAAGATTGAACAGTAGTTTTATGTTTGGGTTTAGCTCTTCTTGGAGTTCATGTAGGACGCAGCCCGGGACACCATCTGGTCCCATTGATGCTGTGTTTTTTGCTTTGGCGAGGGCGGCTCTTACCTGAGCATCTGAGATGTCAGGGGGGCAGCACTCTGTTGGGATAGATATTTGCCCTTTTGGTGGGGAGAGGGGGGAGAAGTTTGCACTGAACCTGTCAGCTAGGATGTTGGCAATGTCTGTGGGCTCGGTGTATTTTTAGTCATTTTGGACTAATTCTGAGCATATCTTGGAATTCCCACCCAGGTTCCTAACATAACTAAAGAAAGCCTTGTGATTATCCTTAGTGTCCTGTGCAATTTTTCTCTCAAAGCTGGCATTAGACGATTTTATGAGTGCCCGTAGTTTTTTGCTAATACTGATCAGAGATGCCTTCCCTTTTTGGGATTTTGCTCTATCATGTAGTAGCTTCCTCCTTCTACTGTATAGTTTGTTTATGGCTGGGGTCCACCAGACAGGACGTCTGCCTTTGGAGGATTGGGTCTTGGTTTTATTTGGGATTGCATGATCCATGCATTCCTGAAGGTGTTCATAGAATGCGTTTATAAAGGATTCTGCGGTCTGGGCCGTATTTTCCACAGGCCCGGGGGCTTTGAAGGATTTCGCCTCAGTTTTGAGGCATGTGAAATTTGCTTTAGAGAAGTTTTCACTGTGGTTTTCTGGGCAGGGGGTGGGGTCGGGATGTGAATATCCAGTGAGATTAGTTTATGGTCTGATCTTACCAGTGAGGGATACACTTCTGGTCTGGAGCATAGTGTCCCCATGTTGGTGATGATCAGGTCCAGTATGTTTTCCCCTCTTGTGGGAGTGGTAACAAGTTGTTCCATAGCATTTGAGATTATAAATTCTAGGAACCTTTGGGCTAGGGTGTTGAAGCTAGAGTAATGCTCCCAGTCTATGTTTGGGTAGTTGAAGTCGCCCAATATAATGGTGTTTGGAGAGACCTTCATATTTTCCAGTATTCTCAGGAAGGCCGAGTGGGGTTCCTGTGTTTGGGAGGGTGGTCTGTAGCAGGCTATAAACTGGAAGGCAGTTTTACCCACAGTTAGTTGCACATGGATAGTCTCTGATGCTTCGTGCTGTGCCACCAACCTGGAGGTGTGGGTATCTTTGACGAATATTGATACTCCCCTTCTTTTGTGGTTCGGTCCAAGTTTTGGGGCCGAAAAGCATGGTATGAGGTATAACCTGGTAGTGCTGGGGTGCTCTCGGGAGCCTTGAACCAGGTTTCTGTTACTGCACAGATATCGATGTTCTCCATGCTAAGGAGAGTTTCGAGTGCGTGCATCTTGAGGTTTAGACTTCTGGCGTTGAGTAGCATTACTCTTAGTTTCTTATCCCTTGTGATACCTATGGAGATGGGTTTGTCTTTTGAGCCTTGCCTAAAAAAGGCACTATGGGAGTAGCAAGAGCCTTTGCCAATATCCGAAAGCCCAGGGGTGACAGGTGCAAGCTGTCCCTAGCGAAGCATCGTGGCTTTTCGAGCATGTCATCCCAGGCTGACAGTCACTGGATCCCCTTTGAATGACACCAACACTTAAGCCAGTTGTTGAAATTGATTATCTTGTCTTCATATTGTGACATCATTCTTGGTGAGGGTAAGATGCTACTCAAGGTCAGGGTCATACCGGCCTAGGCTACATGCTGAGAGAGCTCCTCTATGTCTCTTTTCATGTAGTACAGGGAGGTACGTCTCAGGTCATTCACAACAGCATGGACAATGACTGAGTCATATTTGTACTTGCCTTGGAGTGACCTGAGTGCTTGTGTTATGTGGCGGATCCTAGCGCCCGACAGGCAGCTCACAGTGACCTTCTCCTTGTTCAGCCTGGTGAGCGGGACGTCAGTGTGCCTGACGACAGAGTCACCTATTACAAGTGTATCAGGTGTGTTGTTTAGCCTTAAGGGCTGTGACTGTTCGACACACTGGCTTTGTGAGCTGTGTGTTGCACGTGTTTTGTTTTGGGGTAGCGGTTGCTTGGGTGTCTGCTTTGGAGGTCTCTGCTGCTTAGGCCGATTTTTATTTAGAGCTTCCGAGTATGTTTTTGTGTGTTTATGTGTTTGGTTTGTTGTCGTGGTAGGTCTATGTGAGACTGGAATTGTAGTGAGTGTGGTTTCCTTCTCCTCCTGACTGGTTACGCCAGTACTGAGTTGAGAGAGTTTAGCCTCCAGTTTGGCTATATGGTTGCATCTCTCACATGTGTTGGAATTTGTTGGGAGGAGGAGAGGGTTGTCTGTGTACATGAGGCAGTTGTAACATTGCCTCAAGATTCCCAGATTCACCAGCTGGACCTGAGAGGAGATTGACAACTGACCTTTGGACATGCTAGAATAGTATTGGGAATTCCTTTATAATTGAAAAAAGGGCCAATGGGGAACAAGGTACTCAAGGGGAATTTGTGAGGGTGTAGTGCTTTTAATTTTTTAGAGCTGACTTATATAATTGCTTTAGTGAGCAAGTGCCAGGTAACTTAAATGCAATGTGTTACAGGTAACTTAAATGCAAAAATGACAAACAGTAACTTTCTTTCAAGTGAAACAAGGAAATAAGTACAGTAAGCAATGCAGATATCACTAGGGATCCACAGAAGTGCTAAAAGGCCGCGTTTTAGATGGAATTAGCGTTTCAGGGAAATAAACAAACAACAAGCATACAAACAAAGCTAGATTCAGCAGGCCTGGATCTAGTCTATGCTACAGCAAACAAGGTGTACCAATTTCAGTAAGAAACAGTTAGAATATGCAGGCACTATAAGCCTTTAACCAGAAATTCCCTGCTCAGAAGGGCAGTGTCCAGCCTCTCCTCCCACAAGAGTGCAGACCGCAATCCTTCTTAACGTAAAATAACTGGCCTGAAGCCCAAGTGCTTAAACCAGAACTAATACACTTTTAGAATAACAGACACTGAGCTCTCAATCAGCAGTTCCCAATTTAGAAGGATGTAAGCTACCTGTCCTGCCACCACAGTGCAGGCCACAAACCTTCCTAATGTAAAACAACTGGTCTGAAGCCCAAGTGCTTAATCCAAAAGACTTAGAAATGATAGCTACACTTTAATCAAGTTACTACCAGCAGTAATAAATACAACTGAATACTTTAAAGAATGCCTGGATTAGTGCTCAAGTTATACAAACAAAGCTAGATTCAGCAGGCCTGGATCTAGTCTATGCTACAGCAAACAAGGTGTACCAATTTCATTAAGAAGCAGTTCAAATATGCAGGCACTATAAGCCTTTAACCAGAAATTCCCAGCTCAGAAGGACAGAGTCCAGCCTCTCCTCCCACAAGAGTGCAGAACACAAACCCTCTTAATGTAAAATAACTGGCCTCAAGCCCAAGTGCTTAAACCAGAATTAATACACTTTTAGAATAACAGACACTGAGCCCTCAATCAGCAGTTCCCAACTTAGAAGGATGTAAGCTACCTGTTCTGCCACTACAGTGCAGACCACAAACCTTCTTAATGTAAAACTGGTCTGAAACCCAGGTGCTTAAACTAAAAGGCTTAGAATGAGTTACACCAAGCAGTAATAAATACAACTGAGTACTTTTAAGATGACGCAAAAGCAAAATAAAGTAGGAAAAAACACAAATACTGTCTCATCTCTTTTCCTATTACTGCTCATCTCTGGCATGGGATTTCCTATTACTGCTCATCTATTGCATGACTTGCGTACTCTCTCCCTAATTATAGTTGTGAACATTGTATATTTTTTGTATAACCTCTGTGACCTGTATTCCTTGTTTTAAACTTGTAACATTTTTACTTTATTTTTCTGAAATAGTTGTACTTTAATTAATTTGTAATCTTGTGGAGCTTTTCTCCCCGGGTCTCCGTTGAAAACGTGTTTTTTCTACCCAGTCGGACAGTACCTGGTTAACAAATGTAAATAAATAAATAAAATCAAAGGGACTCTGACCTTCAGGCTTCTTAGAGTCCTCCTATAACTTTCCTCTCCTAATACAATTTCTCTTACTTATGTGCATGAAGATATTTTCTGTTACTATTTATGGATTGAAAATACAGCTAAGAGACACTGGGTATTCTCCAAAATTAATTTAATAAAAGCAGATTTGGTGTTATCCCAGAAAACCAATTTATCAAACCAAGATTACCTTAAGTTGAGTAAATTTGTATTTGAGTTAATAGCAACTGCATCCTGTAGACTTCAAAAAATGAGAGGAGTGTCTACTCTGAAAGTTAAAAAGACTGAGGTAAAGAATAAATATGTTTGGAATGAATTAGAAGGGCAACTATATGTATTTGAAGGGTATATTGAGGGCAGATTGTTGACAGCAGTTTTAATTTATGTTCATCTAGGTTCAACATGGGGGGTAACTTTTTGAATAACACAGGTGATACAGTCATGTCTAATAAACTAAGGTTAATTTCTTTAACTGAGTTTCTGAATGGAGTTTGTGGGTCTTTTAGATGTATGAGTTAATTTTAAGGACAGCTTTGACTATTTATGCATTTCTATGCTCTCTTCTGCCATAGCTGTGGGACACCTTAGAATTAAGTGGGTGTATGATAGAATATAGTTTCTAGAAGGAATTCTGGGCTTTGTTGTACGAGTTCTGATCTTGTCTGATCAAGCTTTATCAAGAGTTTGGGAGGTATAAAATGATATCTTAATGGATCAGAAGTTTGAAGCTCAAACCCTCAGGTTCTGCTTCCAGAGTTATTGCATGAGAGTAGTTATCTGAACCCAGCAAATGATTCCCATCCTCTACACATTGTTCATGGAGGTATTTAAAGAGTATGTCTATGCAAGACTGAAAGACTTGACAATAAATAACTGAGACAGTTAGAAGAAGAAATGAGAGACTTGCAGGGATGACTGCATCTTCTCCACACTCTAATTAAAAAGAATCAAAGGACCACCAACACAGAATTAAGACACTTAAGCAATGCAACCGATAGATTCTAAATAAAGAATGGAAGTTTAAGTGAAAATGCTTTCTTGGGACAGGAAAGACTTATTATCACCAAAGCAGGCAGGAATTTCATCCTGAGTGTGTGATTAATACAGTTGGACAAGTGCCTAATATTTTAGAGAAAGCACTGCAGGAAATCATGTTTTGGTAGGGAAACAGTGTGAATAATATATTGAAGGTGTCTGTAATACATTTCTGCTTCTCCTGCAGCAGCTCAGTCAGTCAAGACCACAGACTTTTTGAAGAAGTTCTGACATCCTGCAGATGAAAGAGGCATGACAGATGCAGAAGAAGAGAAGCTACTAGCCCCTGATTTGTGGTGAGAACATCAACAAGTGGTTAAAGGAATGAGCATGGATACAGTCTCAGGAGTAGGCAGCCTTCCAGGTAATGTAAATAAGGTAAATGTTTGTAATGCTAAACAAAATGCAGTCAAATATGGAAATTCTGCCTTTATAGAAACAGGCATTTAACTTGATGCTGCTAAAGCTGAAACCAAGGGTTCTGATCACTCTTTTGACAAGTGTCATTAAAACGTGATTACAAAATATTCACAAATATCCAGGTAAGAAAACTATAATGACTACCTAGGATGTGTATTAGTAAAGATGATTTGGGTTTTATCAAACTACGGCATTTGCATGAAAACCCTAGCTAAGCCATATATCTTATGAAATTTATAAAGCAAAAATGTACTCCTATTGTAGAATTTGCAGGACTAATTAAAATACTTCCTGACAAACTGGTTACAAGCAGAATATATAAAGACATGCTGCCTAAAGTCTCCATTGTAATCTGCTTTGATAACACACCCTCTAACTATAGTCGTGAGAAGGTTTTCTTGACATACAAGGATGAGATATGTATAAGTTTAAGAGGAAAAAAACACAACATAAACCTTTTCACAGATGACCTACAGCTAATTCACACCAAACTGGAGCACTCTCTGGTGGACTTGTGGAAGATTCTTGTGCAATTTAAATACTAGCAGATTACAGGCCTTATGCATAGCTTATTAGGTAAGTGTAGGTTTGAGGGAGATATGTAAATTTAAAAGACAGATGGCATTTGTAAAACATTTGGGAGGATATTCATTACTGATTCATGTAAAAATAAACTGGAAGACATAGAGAAATAGCAAAGCGTGCCAGGGGATATTCTGACAGATATAAGAAATGATATTCTCCATTAAAATATAAAATCGATGTGGTTCTAAATGAACCATTTGTCAAATATTTTATATGTGAAATCAACATTAGAATGAGGACCACATAAAGATATGAAACAGTTTGATGTCAAAGGCTGGGTATGCAAATTTTATGGTGGTCAGTAGGCCATGGTTATGTTGCATGCTTCACTCTATAAGAATGTGGGTTATGACTTTCCAACTTCCTCAACATGATTAGAGAAACAATATTGGATCTGATGAGAAACCTAGTAAGAGGAGTAACTATGTCTATCTTGAGATTATTTATGGAAAACCACAGGAAGCCTGACTTAGATCTTGATGGATTATGTACACAATGGAGATATGAGATTTATATGGGATCAGAGTTGTGTAGTTTGCAGTGGATAAGCTCTTTCATATAAGACAAGAATATGGGTTGACCATAGAGGATTTTTATAGATACCTTCAAATGAGACATTCAATAAATTCTGAAAAGTGAATGTGGATTATAGCTTAGAGATTCCTATTTATGTTGGAAATATACGGTATAAAGCTAAAGAAAAGAGGGTCTATCAATACTGATTTAAAGTTCATATAAAGCCTTCCCAGCCAAGCAGGATGACTTTTGTATAACAAAGGGAGAAACAGTGAGTGTGCTATTGTGTATTAAGTATCCTAACCCACTACTCAGTGTCATGTAGACTCCTGAGAGGTCATCTCTTCTTAGCCTTCCTTACTTTGAATGACCCAGCACTCTTTAAACGCCTCAACCTTAACGGAACCAGTGGTAAAGCAAACACCCATTCTAAAGGACAGATCCTATACTACCATATCAACATCACCAAAAAGAGTGGCAGGTACCTAACTAAACATATTTCTCATTTATCATAGTCTGCCTTTACTTATCAAGCAGAGTAATTTCCTATTAGCCCTTAAAAAGCAGTCTAAATAATTGGATAGTTGATGCCAATTTTTTCCTGAGATATGTGAGAAAAAAATCTACTTACCAGGGAATGCTGTGCATCTCCCAGCAGTACTGTGTGATGTGGTTGAGCTTATTGATTGTGTCCTTGTAAGTAAGCTTAGTGATCACCTATGACCATAAGAAAATTAACAGGAAAGGCAGGATACAGTTGGCAGTGGATTTTCAGGGGAACTACAGATGCTCACAATGGAAAAGGTTAATTCGACGTCTTGCACAGATTTTTCTTGATTCCCTTTTCATTTTTGCCATGTGTATCTGGGCTGTTCCAAAACATGTTAAGGATGTGAGGAAGAGACAGTGGGCAGCTGGGATCATGCTTTTGTTCATGCCCTCGTATGGTAGACTTTTAGAGAGCAGCAGGGCAGGTAATGTGCAAAATCTATAGAAAGCCTTTCTACTGAGAAGGGATTGAGTATTGTACAGGTTTTAAATTCCTTAGGTGGTATATGGTAGTAACATAAAGATCTTCCACTTTATGCTGCAGATAGCACAAACGTGTATTACATGTAAGTGGAATTGGTCAGACTCCATCAAACTTTATAGCAATGAGCAATAATACGATTAAAGAGAAACATTAACAAAAACATATAGCTTAGATTCAAGGCATCTTGATGAAACTGAGGATAACTGGCTAACTGACCAGACTCAATTTTGGATGACTTGCTGGAAGAAGAGAGGAGATAGACAGAAATGTAAGAGGTAAGGATAGCTGGGTTGCAAACTGGCTCACAGGTAGAACCCACAGTGTGAAAGTAGCTGACTAAAAGTCAGACTGCCAACCAGTCACGAGTGGAGTCCCACAGGGTTCGGTCCTGGGTCCACTCCTGTTTGGTATCTACTTCTCTGAAGTCCAGACTATCACGAAGGGACTCTGGCTGACAAAGTTTGCAAATGATTGTAAGTCGGGTGCTATTATCAACTCCCCAAGTGATGTTGACATCCTACAGGAAGGCCTCACTGAAACCAATGACTGGTGTCAGAACCATGGCCTTAAGCTCAATGCCAAAAAATGTCTTGTCATTCCCTTTGGAAAAAACCCGGCTCCCATGAATTGCCACATCAATGGTAGTCCACTGAACACAGAAGGCATTATAAGAGATCTCTGGAAAACAGGTTGACAGCAACCTCTCTTTTGACCACCACATTGCCACTGCGGTCAGAAAGTCCTTCTATGTGGCACATCTCATTACTAAGGGTTTTGCATCCAGGAAGAAAGAGGTCATTGTCTCCCTCTACTCTTCCATCATTAGGCCAATCATTGAGTACAATGCCCCATTTGGCATGTACCTCACTAAACATCTGCAACAACTGGAGAGGCTGCAAAAGTACCTTATTAAGAGGATCCTAGGCCTTAAATATTTGTCCTATATGGACAGACTAAAAAAAACTCCAACTATTCTCTGTCTCATATTGCCTACTTAGAGGCAATCTCTTCTTGACTTATAAAGCCATGTCTGACCCAGCTCTGTTAGAAATGCTACATCTGAAGAAATCCCAATCCCTCCGCACCACACGCTCCAGAGACCTCAACCTCATTAGCACAATCAACAGAACATGCTGGAGGGACAGGTTCATAACCCAGAGACTGCCCATGCTATGGAATAGACTTCCCATACATGTCAAGCAGAGCACCTCACTGGCCCTCTTCAAGAGAAATCAGAAGACAGTGAATAAGAAAATTAATAGGAAGGAGAGAGTAGTCACTAGATGCTTTTCAAGACAACTTGATGTCCTAATAATGGAAAAAACATTAACTAAAAGGTCCTGCACAGGTTCCCTCACATGTGTACCAGTGAGGTTGCTCCTGCTGCAAAAAAAAAAAGTTTTCTATTTGGTTTACAGATGGGAGTGTTCATTGAAACTGTTTTGTAACTTTTGGGCTCATATGTTTTACCTTCAGTGAGTTTACATGAATATATTGGTTCTGTCTTGTACAGAGTTTACAGTTTTCATTTGAATCCCTAGTGGGATGATGTGGGCTAACTGTAAGTTCACAGTGATTCATGCTCATTACCATTAAGTTTGTGTTGCATGTGCTGGCAGAATTTCAAATACAAATACTCTTGATCAGTTCCAGGATATCATGTCGGCACAGGTATTTAAAACAGACCTGCTGCAGACAGTATGTAAAGGGGCCTGCAGATAATGGACTAATGTAGACAACTATCTGTTCTATACAGTTAATCAGTTTTTTGTGTAATTTTGCTAGAGCTATGACATCCCACTCTTGTTGGATTTAATATGTTAGGAAAGCTAGATACATAATGTGTTGTATGTTAGAAGCTTTAGGTGTACCATATTATGTAAACATGTTAATTTGAGGAACTCCTACGCTTCTATTGATATGCAAATCTGGACAGCACAAGTGTGTATTTTTTTTCTTTAACTGTTTTTGTATCTTAATAAAATGTCTTAATAAGCATTTCTTATGGTCTTATTTATGTCACTATCCTTCTAAACTCATGACAGCATAATATTTTCATCTCAGTGTCAGAGCTCTTCTATTTTTTCATCCTT